>NC_057800.1:735973672-735992453 GCF_018294505.1 Triticum aestivum
CGGGGGAGGGTGCGGGGGGGAGGGGGGCGGGTGCTCGTCGGCGGCGGTGGAGAGGGATCAAGATCGAGTGTCCTCATGAATTCAAAAAGTGCCCGTGAAATTTAAAAATATTCATGATATCAAAAAGTGCCCATGAAATACAATCGAGAAATGGAGACTACGATTTAAGTACAATCGATCTTAGCTAGCTATCTGTTCACAATCTTCTTGCCCTTCTTTTTCGCAAATGGAGTTCTTCTGTGGAACGGACGTCCTTTAGGTAGGGTGGTCCTACTTCTTCTTGTGGTGTGTGCTGCTACTTCATCGTCATCGTCATGTTCGATCTTCGGGTCGCCGTACTTGTCGAAGTCTTTCTCATTGGCTACTCCATCCATTTCGATGATCTTCCTTTTGCCTCTCCTCACGACAACACGATTGGGCTTTGACGGGTCGGTAATGAAGAAGCATTGGTCCACTTGGGAAGCCAGTACCCATGGCTCATTTTTCGCGGTGACGTTTGCGCCCGCGGTCTTGCATTTGGCTTCGGGTTTAACCATGGTGGTGAAATACCGGTCTTCTTTTAGGACGCTCTTGGCCCATCTGACACGGAACATCGGGACCTTCTCTCCAGCGTTAATCAAATAACAACTCTTTGTCCATGGTTAGGAAACATAACCATCTTTGATTAACGAGCTAGTCAAGTAGAGGCATTCTAGTGACACTCTGTTTGTCTATGTATTCACACATGTATTATGTTTCCGGTTAATACAATTCTAGCATGAATAATAAACATTTATCATGAAATAAGGAAATAAATAATAACTTTATTATTGCCTCTAGGGCATATTTCCTTCAGTCTCCCACTTGCACTAGAGTCAATAATCTAGTTCACATCGCTAACATCAATAGTTTACATCTTTATGTGGTTAACACCCATAGTTCACATCGATATGTGACCAACACCCAAAGGGTTTACTAGAGTCAGTAATCTAGTTCACATCTCTATGTGATTAACACCCAAAGAGTACTAAGGTGTGATCATGTTTTGCTTGTGAGAGAATCTTAGTCAACGGGTCTGTTATATTCAGATCCATAAGTATTTTGCAAATATCTATGTCAACAATGCTCTGCACGGAGCTACTCTAGCTAATTGCTCCCACTTTCAATATGTATCTAGATAAAGACTTAGAGTCATCTAGATCGGTGTCAAAATTTTGTATCGATGTAACCCTTTACGATGAACCTTTTTGTTATGTCCATAATCGAGAAACATATCCTTATTCCACTAAGGATAATTTTGACCGTTGTCCAGTGAGCTACTCCTAGATCACTATTGTACTCCCTTGCCAAACTCAGTGGTAGGGTATACAATATATCTGGTACACAGCATGGCATACTTTATAGAATCTATGGATGAGGCATAGGGAATGACTTTCATTCTCTTTCTATCTTCTGCTGTGGTTGGGCTTTGAGTCTTACTCAATTTCACACCTTGTAACATAGGCAAGACCTCTTTCTTTGACTGTTCCATTTTGAACTACTTCAAAATCTTGTCAAGGTATGTACTCATTGAAAAAACTTATCAAGCGTCTTGATCTATCTCTATAGATCTTGATGCTCAATATGTAAGCAGCTTCACCGAGGTCTTTCTTTGAAAAACTCCTTTCAAACACTCCTTTATGCTTTGCAGAATAATTCTACATTATTTCCGATCAACAATATGTTATTCACATATACTTATCAGAAATGTTGTAGTGCTCCCACTCACTTTCTTGTAAATACAGGCTTCACCGCAAGTCTGTATAAAACTATATGCTTTAATCAACTTATCAAAGCGTACATTCCAACTCCGAGATGCTTGCACCAGTCCATAGATGGATCGCTGGAGCTTGCACATTTTGTTAACACCTTTAGGATTGACAAAACCTTCTGGTTGCATCATATACAACTCTTCTTTAAGAAATCCATTAAGGATTGCAGTTTTGTTATCCATTTGTCAGATTTCATAACATGTGGCAATTGCTAACATGATTCGGACAGACTTTAAGCATCGATACGAGTGACAAAATCTCATTGTAGTCAACACCTTGAACTTTGTCAAAAACCTTTTTCGACAAGTCTTGCTTTGTAGATAATAACACTACTATCAGCGTCCATCTTCCTCTTGAAGATCCATTTAATCTCAATGGCTTGTCGAACATCGGGCAAGTCAACCAAAGTCCATACTTTGTTCTCATACATGGATCCCATCTCAGATTTCATGGCCTCAAGCCATTTTGCGGAATCTGGGCTCATCATCGCTTCTTCATAGTTCGCAAGTTCGTCATGGTCTAGTAACATGACTTCCAGAACAGGATTACCGTACCACTCTGGTGCGGATCTCACTCTGGTTTACCTACGACATTCGGTAGTAACTTGATTTGAAGTTACATGATCATCATCATTAGCTTCCTCACTAATTGATGTAGTAGTCACAAGAACAGATTTCTGTGATGAACTACTTTCCAATAAGGGAGATGGTACAATTACCTTATCAAGTTTTCTACTTTCCTCCCACTCACTTCTTTCGAGAGAAACTCCTTCTCTGGAAAGGATCCATTCTCAGCAACGAATATCTTGCCTTCGGATCTGTGATAGAAGGTGTACCCAACTGTCTCCTTTGGGTATCCTATGAAGACACATTTCTCCGATTTGGGTTTGAGCTTATCAGGATGAAACTTTTTCATATAAGCATCACAACCTCAAACTTTAAGAAACGACAACTTTGGTTTCTTGCCAAACCACAGTTCAGATTGTGTCGTCTCAACGGACTTAGATGGTGCCCTTTTTAACGTGAACTCAGCTGTCTTTAATGCATAACCCCAAAAAAACGATAGTGGTAAATCGGTAAGAAACATCATAGATTGCACTATATCCAATAAAGTACGGTTATGATGTTCGGACACACCATTATGTTGTGGTGTTCCAGGTGGCGTGAGTAGTGAAACTATTTCACATTGTTTTAACTGAAGATCAAACTCGTAACTCAAATATTCGTCTCCGTGATCAGATCGTAGAAACTTTATTTTCTTATCACGATGATTTTCCACTTCACTATGAAATTCTTTGAACTTTTCAAATGTTTTAGACTTATGTTTCATCAAGTAGATATACCCATATCTGCTCAAATCATCTGTGAAGGTCAGAAAATAATGATACCCACCGCGAGCCTTAACACTCATCGGATCGCATACATTAGTATGTATTATTTCCAATAAGTCAGTTGCTCGCTCCATTGTTCCGGAGAACGGCGTTTTAGTCATCTTGCCCATGAGGCATGGTTCGCAAGAATCAAGTGATTCATAATCAAGTGATTCCGAAAGTCTATTAGCATGGAGTTTCTTCATGCGCTTTACACCAATATGACCTAAACGGCAGTGCCACAAATAAGTTGCACTATCATTATTAACTTTGCATATTTTGGCTTCAATATTATGAATATGTGTATCACTACGATCGAGATCCAACAAACCATTTTCGTTGGTGTGTACGACCATAGAAGGTTTTATCCATGTAAACAGAACAACAATTGTTCTCTAACTTAAATGAACAACCGTATTGCAATAAACATGATCAAATCATATTCATGCTCAACGCAAACACCAAATAACACTTATTTAGTTTCAACACTAATCCCGAAAGCATAGGGAGTGTGTGGTGATGATCATATCAATCTTGGAACCACTTCCAACACACATCGTCACTTCACCCTTAACTAGTCTCTGTTTATTCTGCAACTCCCGTTTGGAGTTACTAATCTTAGCAACTGAACTAGTATCAAATACTGAGGGGTTGCTATAAACACTAGTAAAGTACACATCAATAACATGTATATCAAATATACTTATGTTCACTTTGCCATCCTTCTTATCCGCTAATCACTTGGGGTACTTCCGCTTCCAGTGACTAGTCCTTTTGCAGTAGAAGCACTTAGTCTCAGGCTTAGGACCAGACTTGGGTTTCTTCACTTGAGAAGCAACTTGCTTGTCGTTCTTCTTGAAGTTCCCCTTCTTCCTTTTGCCCTTTTCTTGAAACTAGTGGTCTTGTCTACCATCAACACTTGATGTTTTTCTTGATTTCTACCTTCGTTGATTTTAGCATCACGAAGAGCTTGGGAATCGTTTCCGTTATCCCTTGCATATTATAGTTCATCACGAAGTTCTACTAACTTGGTGATGGTGACTAGAAAATTCTTTCAATCACTATTTTATCTGGAAGATTAACTCCCACTTGATTCAAGCGATTGTAGTACCTAGACAATCTGAGCACATGTTCACTAGTTGAGCGATTCTCCTCCATATTTTAGCTATAGAACTTGTTGGAGACTTCATATCTCTCAACTCGGATATTTGCTTGAAATATTAACTTCAACTCCTGGAACATCTCATATGGTCCATAACGTTCAAAACGTCTTTGAAGTCCCGATTCTAAGCCGTTAAGCATGGTGCACTAAACTATCAAGTAGTCATCATATTGAGCTAGCCAAACGTTCATAACGTCTGCATCTGCTCCTGCAATAGGTCTATCACCTAGCGGTGCATCAAGGACATAATTCTTCTGTGCAGCAATGAGGATAAACCTCAGATCACGGATCCAATCCGTATCATTGCTACTAACATCTTTCAACACAATTTTCTCTAGGAACATATCAAAATAAACATATGAAAGCAACAACGCGAGCTATTGATCTACAACATAGATATGCTAATACTACCAAGACTAAGTTCATGATAAATTTAAGTTCAATTAATCATATTACTTAAGAACTCCCACTTAGACAGACATCTCTCTAGTCATCTAAGTGATCACGTGATCCAAATCAACTAAACCATGTCCGATCATCACGTGAGATGAAGTAGTTTTCAATGGTGAACATCACTATGTTGATCATATCTACTATATGATTCATGTTCGACCTTTCGGTCTCCGTGTTCCGAGGCCATATCTATATATGCTAGGCTTGTCAAGTTTAACCTGAGTATTCCGCGTGTGCAACTGTTTTGCACCCATTGTATTTGAACGTAGAGCCTATCACACCCGATCATCACGTGGTGTCTCAGCATGAAGATCTTTCGCAACGGTGCATACTCAGGGAGAACACTTCTTGATAATTAGTGAGAGATCATCTTAAAATGCTACCGTCAAACTAAGCAAAATAAGATGTATAAAAGATAAACATCACATGCAATCAATATAAGTGATATGATATGGCCATCATCATCTTGTGCTTGTGATCTCCATCTTCGAAGCATCGTCATGATCACCATCGTCACAGGCACGATACCTTGATCTCCATCGTAGCATCGTTGTCGTCTCACCAATCTTATGCTTCTACGACTATCGCTACCGCTTAGTGATAAAGTAAAGCATTACAGGGCAATTGCATTGCATACAATAAAGCGACAACCATATGGCTCCTGCTAGTTGCCGATAACTCGGTTACAAAACATGATCATCTCATACAATAAAATTTAGCATCATGCCTTGACCATATCACGTCACAACATGCCCTGCAAAAACAAGTTAGACATCCTCTACTTTGTTTGTTGCAAGTTTTACGTGGCTGCTACGGGCTTAGCAAGAACCAATCTTACCTACGCATCAAAACCACAATGATAGTTTGTCAAGTTGGTGCTGTTTTAACCTTCCCAAGGACCGGGCGTAGCCACACTCAGTTCAACTAAAGTTGGAGAAACTGACACCCGCCAGCCACCTGTGTGAAAAGCACGTCGGTAGAACCAGTCTCGCGTAAGCGTACGCGTAATGTCGGTCCGGGCCGTTTCATCCAACAATACCGCCGAACCAAAGTATGACATGCTGGTAAGCAGTATGACTTATATCGCCCACAACTCACTTGTGTTCTACTCGTGCATATAACATCAACACATAAAACCTAGGCTCTGATGCCACTGTTGGGGAACGTAGTAATTTCAAAATTTTCCTACGCACACGCAAGATCATGGTGATGCATAGCAACAAGAGGGGAGAGTGTTGTCCAGGTACCCTCGTAGACCGAAAGCGGAAGCGTTATGACAACGCGGTTGATGTAGTCGTACGTCTTCGCGACCCGACCGATGAAGCACCGAAACTACGGCACCTCCGAGTTCTAGCACACGTTCAGCTCGATGACGATCCCCGGACTCTGATCCAGCAAAGTGTCGGGGAAGAGTTCCGTCAGCACGACGGCGTGGTGACGATCTTGATGTTCTACCGTCGCAGGACTTCGCCTAAGCATCGCTACAATATTATCGAGGAGTATGGTGGAGGGGGGCACCGCACACGGCTAAGAGAACGATCACGAAGATCAACTTGTGTGTCTATGGGGTGCCCCCTGCCCCCGTATATAAAGGAGTGGAGGAGGGGACGGCCGGCCCTCTCTATGGCGTGCCCTAGGGGAGTCCTACTCCCACCGGGAGTACGATTCCCCCTTTCCTAGTCCAACTAGGAGTCCTTCCAAGTAGTAGGAGTAGGAGACAAGGAAGGGGAAGAGGGAAGAGAAGGAAGGAGGGGGCGCCGCCCCTCCCCCTAGTCCAATTCGGACTAATCAATGGGGGGGCGGCCTGCCTCTCCCTCTCCCCTAAAGCCCAATAAGGCCCATATACTTCTTCCCCCGTATTCCCGTAACTCCCCGGTACTCCGAAAAATACCCGAATCACTCAGAACCTTTCCGATGTCCGAATATAGTCGTCCAATATATCAATCTTTACGTCTCGACCATTTCGAGACTCCTCGTCATGTCCCCGATCTCATCTGGGACTCCGAACTCCTTCGGTACATCAAAACTCATAAACTCATAATATAACTGTCATCGTAACGTTAAGCGTGCGGACCCTACGGGTTCGAGAACAATGTAGACATGATCGAGACACGTCTCCGGTCAATAACCAATAGCGGAACCTGGATGCTCATATTGGCTCCTACATATTCTACGAAGATCTTTATCGGTCAGACCGCATAACAACATACGTTGTTCCCTTTGTCATCGGTATGTTACTTGCCCGAGATTCGGTCGTCGGTATCTCAATACCTAGTTCAATCTATCGGCAAGTCTCTTTACTCGTTCTTTAATACATCATCCCGCAACTAACTCATTAGTTGCAATTCTTGCAAAGCTTATAGTGATGTGCATTACCGAGTGGGCCCAGAGATACCTCTCCGACAATCGGAGTGACAAATCCTAATCTCGAAATAGGCCAACCCAACATGTACCTTCGGAGACACCTGTAGAGCTCCTTTATAATCACCCAGTTACGTTGTGACGTTTGGTAGCACACAAAGTGTTCCTCCGGTAAACGGGAGTTGCATAATCTCATAGTCATACGAACATGTATAAGTCATGAAGAAAGCAATAGCAACATACTAAACGATCAAGTGCTAAGCTAACGGAATGGGTCAAGTCAATCAGATCATTCACCTAATGATGTGATCCCGTTAATCAAATAACAACTGTTTGTCCATGGTTAGGAAACATAACCATCTTTGATTAACGAGCTAGTCAAGTAGAGGCATTCTAGTGACACTCTGTTTGTCTATGTATTCACACGTGTATTATGTTTCCGGTTAATACAATTCTAGCATGAATAATAAACGTTTATCATGAAATAAGGAAATAAATAATAACTTTATTATTGCCTCTAGGGCATATTTCCTTCAAAAGCTGCGGAGGTAGAAATCAAGAAGGAGCATCAAGTGTTGATGGTCAATAAGACCACTAGTTTCAAGAAAAAGGGCAAAGGGAAGAAGAAGGGGAACTTCAAGAAGAACAGTAAGCAAGTTGCTGCTCACGAGAAGAAACCCAAATCTGGACCTAAGCCTGAAACTGAGTGCTTCTACTGCAAGCAGACTGGTCACTGGAAGCGGAACTGCCCCAACTATTTGGCGGATAAGAAGGATGGCAAGGTGAACAAAGGTATATGTGATATACATGTTATTGATGTGTACCTTACTAATGCTCGCAGTAGCACCTGGGTATTTGATACTGGTTCTGTTGCTAATATTTGCAACTCGAAACAGGGACTACGCATTAAGCGAAGATTGGCTAAGGACGAGGTGATGATGCGCGTGGGAAATGGTTCCAAAGTCGATGTGATCGCGGTCGGCACACTACCTCTACATCTACCTTCGGGATTAGTATTAGACCTAAATAATTGTTATTTGGTGCCAGCGTTGAGCATGAACATTATATCTGGATCTTGTTTGATGCGAGACGGTTATTCATTTAAATTATAGAATAATGGTTGTTCTATTTATATGAGTAATATATTTTATGGTCATGCACCCTTGAAGAATGGTCTATTTTTATTGAATCTTGATAGTAGTGACACACATATTCATAATGTTGAAGCGAAAAGATGTAGAGTTGATAATGATAGTGCAACTTATTTGTGGCATTGCCATTTGGGTCATATCGGTGTAAAGCGCATGAAGAAACTCCATACTGATGGGCTTTTGGAACCACTTGATTATGAATCACTTGGTACTTGCGAACCGTGCCTTATGGGCAAGATGACAAAAACACCTTTCTCCGGTACTATGGAGAGAGCAACAGATTTGTTGGAAATCATACATACAGATGTATGTGGTCTGATGAATGTTGAGGCTCGTGGCAGATATCGTTATTTTCTCACCTTCACAGATGACATAAGCAGATATGGGTATATCTACTTAATGAAACATACGTCTGAAACATTTCAAAAGTTCAAAGAATTTCAGAGTGAAGTTGAAAATCTTTGTAACAAGAAAATAAAGTTTCTGCGATCTGATCGTGGAGGAGAATATTGAGTTACGAGTTTGGTGTACATTTGAAACAATGTGGAATAGTTTCGCAACTCACGCCACCCGGAACACCACAACGTAATGGTGTGTCCGAACGTCGTAATCGTACTTTACTTGATATGGTGCGATCTATGATGTCTCTTACAGATTTACCACTATTGTTTTGGGGTTATGCTTTAGAGACGGCCGCATTCACGTTAAATAGGGCACCATCGAAATCCGTTGAGACGATGGCTTATGAACTATGGTTTGGCAAGAAACAAAAGTTGTCGTTTCTTAAATTTTGGGGCTGCAATGCTTATGTGAAAAAACTTCAACCTGATAAGCTCGAACCCAAATCGGAGAAATGTGTCTTCATAGGATATCCAAAGGAGACTGTTGGATACACCTTCTATCACAGATCCGAAGGAAAGACTTTTGTTGCTAAATTCGGAAACTTTCTAGAGAAGGAGTTTCACTCGAAAGAAGTGAGTGGGAGGAAAGTAGAACTTGATGAGGTAACTGTACCTGCTCCTTTATTGGAAAGTAGTACATCACAGAAACCGGTTTCTGCGACACCTACACCAGTTGGTGAGGAAGTTAATGATGATGATCATGGAACTTCAGATCAAGTTGCTACTGAACCTCGTAGATCAAACAAAGTAAGATCCGCACCAGAGTGGTACGATAATCCTATTCTGGAAGTCATGCTACTAGATCATGATGAACCTATGAACTATGAAGAAGCAATGGTGAGCCCAGATTCCGCAAAATGGCTTGAAGCCATGAAATCTGAGATGGGATCCATGTATGAGAACAAAGTATGGACTTTGGTTGACTTGCCCGATGATCGGCAAGCAATTGAGAATAAATGGATCTTCAAGAAGAAGACTGACGCTGACGGTAATGTTACTGTCTACAAAGCTCGACTTGTCGCAAAAGGTTTTCGACAAGTTCAAGGGATTGACTACGATGAGACCTTCTCACCCATAGCGATGCTTAAGTCTGTCCGAATCATGTTAGCAATTGCCGCATTTTATAATTATGAAATTTGGCAAATGGATGTTAAAACTGCATTCCTGAATGGATTTCTGGAAGAAGAGATGTATATGATGCAGCCGGAAGGTTTTGTCGATCCAAAAGGAGCTAACAAAGTGTGCAAGCTCCAGCGTTCCATTTATGGACTAGTGCAAGCCTCTCGGAGTTGGAATAAACGCTTTGATAGTGTGATCAAAGCATTTGGGTTTGTACAGACTTTTGGAGAAGCCTGTATTTACAAGAAAGTGAGTGGGAGCTCTGTAGCATTTCTGATATTATATGTGGATGACATATTACTAATCGGAAATGATATAGAATTTCCGGATAGCATAAAGGGATACTTGAATAAGAGTTTTTCAATGAAGGACCTCGGTGAAGCTGCTTACATATTGGGCATTAAGATCTATAGAGATAGATCAAGACGCTTAATTGGACTTTCACAAAGCACATACCTTGACAAAGTTTTGAAAAAGTTCAAAATGGATCAGGCTAAGAAAGGATTCTTACCTGTGTTACAAGGTGTGAAGTTGAGTAAGACTCAATGTCCGACCACTGCAGAAGATAGAGAGAAAATGAAAGGTGTTCCCTATGCTTCAGCCATAGGCTCTATCATGTATGCAATGCTGTGTACCAGACCTGATGTGTGTCTTGCTATAAGTCTAGCAGGGAGGTACCAAAGTAATCCAGGAGTGGATCACTGGACAGCGGTCAAGAACATCCTGAAATACCTGAAAAGGACTAAGGATATGTTTCTCATATATGGAGGTGACAAAGAGCTCATCGTAAATGGTTACGTTGATGCAAGCTTTGGCACTGATCCGGACGATTCTAAATCGCAAACCGCATACGTGTTTACTTTAAACGGTGGAGCTGTCAGTTGGTGCAGTTCTAAACAAAGCATTGTGGCGGGATCTACATGTGAAGCGGAGTACATAGCTGCTTCGGAAGCAGCAAATGAAGGAGTCTGGATGAAGGAGTTCATATCCGATCTAGGTGTCATACCTAGTGCATCGTGTCCAATGAAAATCTTTTGTGACAATACTGGTGCAATTGCCTTGGCAAAGGAATCCAGATTTCACAAAAGAACCAAGAACATCAGGAGACGCTTCAATTCCATCCGGGATCTAGTCCAGGTGGGAGACATAGAGATTTGCAAGATACATACGGATCTGAATGTAGCGGACCCGTTGACTAAGCCTCTTCCACGAGCAAAACATGATCAGCACCAAGGCTCCATGGGTGTTAGAATCATTACTGTGTAATCTAGATTATTGACTCTAGTGCAAGTGGGAGACTGAAGGAAATATGCCCTAGAGGCAATAATAAAGTTATTATTTATTTCCATATTTCATGATAAATGTTTATTATTCATGCTAGAATTGTATTAGCCGGAAACATAATACATGTGTGAATACATAGACAAACAGAGTGTCACTAGTATGCCTCTACTTGACTAGCACTTAATCAAAGATGGTTATGTTTCCTAACCATGGACAAAGAGTTGTTATTTGATTAATGGGATCACATCATTAGGTGAATGATCTGATTGACTTGACCCATTCCGTTAGCTTAGCACTTGATCGTTTAGTATGTTGCTATTGCTTTCTTCATGACTTATACATGTTCCTATGACTATGAGATTATGCAACTCCCGTTTACCGGAGGAACACTTTGTGTGCTACCAAACGTCACAACGTAACTGGGTGATTATAAAGGTGCTCTACAGGTGTCTCCGAAGGTACTTGTTGGGTTGGCGTATTTCGAGATTAGGATTTGTCACTCCAATTGTCGGAGAGGTATCTCTGGGCCCTCTCGGTAATGCACATCACATAAGCCTTGCAATCATTGCAACTAATGAGTTAGTTGCGAGATGATGTATTACGGAATGAGTAAAGAGACTTGCCGATAACGAGATTGAACTAGGTATTGAGATACCGACGATCGAATCTCGGGCAAGTAACATACCGATGACAAAGGGAACAACGTATGTTGTTATGCGGTCTGGCCGATAAAGATCTTCGTAGAATATATAGGAGCCAATATGAGCATCCAGGTTCCGCTATTGTTTATTGACCGGAGACGTGTCTCGGTCATGTCTACATTGTTCTCGAACCCGTAGGGTCCGCACGCTTAACGTTACGATGACAGTTTCAATATGAGTTTATATATTTTGATGTACCAAAGTTTGTTCGGAGTCCCGGATATGATCATGGACGTGACGAGGAGTCTCGAAATGGTCGAGACATAAAGATTGATATATTGGAAGCCTATATTTGGATATCGGAATTGTTCCAGGTGAAATCGGGATTTTACTGGAGTACCGGGAGGTTACCCGAACCCCCCGGGAGGTAAATGGGCCTTAGTGGGCTTTAGTGGAATAGAGGAGAGGTGGGCAGGGCTGGGCCGCGCGCCCCTCCCCCCTAGTCCGAATAGGACAAGGAGAGGGGGGCGGCGCCCCCCTTCCTTCTCTCTCTCCTCTTTCCCCCTCCCGAATCCTATTCCAACTAGGAAAGGGGGGGATCCTACTCCCGGTGGGAGTAGGACTCCTCCTGGCGCGCCCTCCTCCTGGCCGGCCGCACCCCCCCTTGCTCCTTTATATACGGGGCTGGGGGGCACCTCTAGACACACAAGTTGATCTTCATGATCGTTCCTTAGCCGTGTGCGGTGCCCCCTCCACCATTTTCCACCTCGGTCATATCATAGCGGTGCTTAGGCGAAGCCCTGCGACGGTAGAACATCAAGATCATCACCACGCCGTCGTGCTGACGAAACTCCTCCCCGACGCTTTGCTGGATCGAAGCCCGGGGATCGTCATCGAGCTGAACGTGTGCTAGAACTCGGAGGTGCCGTAGTTTCGGTGCTTGGATCGGTCGGATCGGGAAGACGTACGACTACTTCCTCTACGTTGCGTCAACGCTTCCGCTTCGGTCTACGAGGGTACGTAGACAATACTCTCCCCTCTCGTTGCTATGCATCACCATGATCTTGCGTGTGCGTAGGAAATTTTTTGAAATTACTATGTTCCCCAACAAGCTCCTCGTTGCTTTATATAGGGACTAGGGGGTCAAGGGATAAGTACCCACTTAACGTAAAGTGGGGGAAACAGGAGGGGCTAGCCCGTGCGATACGCACGAGGCCGCCGCCACCCCTTCGGTGGCCCTGGTTTCCCAACACTCCCCCTTGGGTAATTATCTGTATATCCATGCCTCAAAACTCCGAAAAACCCAGTGGGAAAAAATATGGAGAAAGAGCACATAGTATACGTTGTTGTATTGCACAAATTGCCTCGTCAAAAACCTCGTGTGAGAAACATCAGGAAAACTCACTCAAGGGAAAAAGAGTACAATCCACTCAACCATCAAGTTGAGTACTCGATCATCAGGATTGAGATTTTAGCGACGAGTTTGTGAAGTTTCTCCCCCTGAACCTTGCATCTCTCTAAGTCTCATCATACCGATTCCACGCACACACCTCTCTAAGGTTGATGCCGGTAATGATTTAGTGAACATATCAGCAAGATTGACACATGACTTAGTATGCAAAACTCTCACCTCGTTCAGCTGTGCAGCTCATGTGCATAGAAGAACTTGGGACTAATATGCTTTGTGAGGTTACTCTTCACATAACCCATCTGGACTTGTGCAACACAAGCAGCATTATCTTCATAGATAATGGTAGGGGTTTGTACGGTGTTCAGCCCACATGTCTGCTGAATGTGGCGTCATCCGCCGAAGCGATACACACTCTTTTGACGCTTCGAATAGTGCCATGATTTCCGAGTGGTTCGTGGAAGTCGACACAAGTGTTTGCTTGGACGATTTCCAGGAAAACGCAGTTCCACCACAAAGGAAAACATATCCAGTCTGCGATTTGCAATCATGCGGGTCCGATAGGTACCCAGCATCGGCATAGCCTATAATAGATAGGTCTTGATTCCTCTTATAAAACAGGCCAAGATCTTTGGTCCCTTGCAGGTAACGGAAGACGTCCTTGACACCTTTCCAATGCCTCTTGGTAGGTTCAGAACTGTACCTCGCAAGCAAACTGACGGCGAACGCAATGTCTGGCCGTGTACAGTTTGCGAAATACATGAGTGCTCCAACTGCACTCAGGTAAGGAAACTCTGGTCCCAGAGTTTCCTCCCCCCTCTTCCTTTGGCCTGAACGGGTCCTTGTCTGGCTGTAAAGATCTTCCGACCATCGGGGTCTTAGAAGGATATGCCTTATCAAATCCAAATCTCTCCAACACCTTCTGGGTGTAGGCCGACTGGTGCACTAGAATCCCATCAGGGGAATGTTCAAGTTGCAGACCTAGACAGAACTTGGTTTTACGCAAATCCTTCATCTCGAATTCCGACATCAGGTAGGAACTCGCTTCCTCAATATCCTCAGGCGTACCGATTATGTTTAAATCGTCCACGTACACCGAGATTATACAGAATCCATCTTGGGATCGCTGTATAAAAACACATGGGCAATCTTTATTGCTCGTGTAGCCCTTCTCATGAAGGAAATCACTTAAGCGATTGTACCACATTCTACCAGACTGTCTGAGTCCGTACAATGCCTTTTGAAGTTGAACACTGTATAGACCCCTGTTTGCTCTATCATGGTTTGGAACAGGGATACCCTCTGGAACCTTCATGTATATGTTCGAATCCAAGTTACCATACAGGTAAGCAGTGACAACATCCATTAGTTTCATTTTCAAGCCCATGTTTACTGCCATCGAGATCAAGTATCTAAAGGTAACTCCATCCATGACCGGGGAATAAGTCTCCTCAAAATCGACACCTGGTCGTTGAGTCAACCCTTGAGCGACGAGCCTTGCTTTGTACCGTACTACCTTATTATTTTCATCTCTTTCGAAAAAAAAAACCACCTAGGGCCAACAGGGCGAATGTGGGGAGGAGTTCGACAAACTGGTCCGAACACTTTCCTTTTGTTGAGAGATAATAATTCGGCAGTAATTGCCTGCTGCCAATCTTTCCAATCCGACCTTTTCTTGCAATCAGCGAGCGTGTTAGGCTCAGAGTCAAGATCTATGATTGAGGCAATTTTCGTAGCAAAGTTAATGTCGACAACCACCGTTGCTCGGTTCAGGGACTCCCCTGTATAAATATAATTTATGGCCATTTCGTCATGGAGCGCATCCGGCGTTAACACTTGCTCTACCAAATTTCCCATTATGGGAGCAAGGTCCTTTAGATTTCCCGCGCCGATGTGTGCGCTCACATCTCCGCTGGGTGTTTCTCCTATGGGAAAGTTTAAGTCCGGAATTCCATGCATTGAATTTTCCGTACTTGTGCCAGGTCTCGACTGGCTCCCCGTTTCACTTTGGGGTACTTTGGCGACAGGCTGTAATAAATCTCTCTTATCCTTTTTCGTCGGGCGTCCCCGAGTACTTGGGATTTGAGAAGCCGGATCTCTCGTCCTTTTAGGCCTTTGGACGGGAGCGGGTATACCATCATTTTTCTTTGGTATTTCAACCCTTACCGGTGTATTGCGCGCGTGCACATGCGATTTTGTCACAGTCTTTAAGTCACTAAAGTGGTCAGGCAGTTGATTTGCTAATGACTGCAAATCTACTATCTTTTGGACTTCTCTCTCAGTCTCAGCAGTGCGCGGGTCATGAGCGTGGATTCCCGTGGCTTGCCACGTGATTTCTCGACTTTTAGCATCAAGGGGTTGATTCTCTCCCCCTAAAGTCGGGAAAAGATCCTCGTCAAAAATGCAATCAACAAAACGAGCCGTGTAACAGTCACCTGTCATGGGGTCCAGATACCTGATTATGGACACAGTCTCATAACCAACGTATATCCCCGACTTACGGAGCGGGCCCATCGCCGATCGCTGAGGTGGTGGTATTGGTACATATACCTAGCAACCGAACCTACGAAGGTGGGAAATTTTCGGTGCCGACCCTTGCGCAAGCTGAACATGAGAGTGGATGTTGTAGGCCGACGGTCTAAAGTTGATGAGATTGGCCGCGTGTAACACTGCGTGGCCCCAACATGTAGTTGGTAAATTACAACCCTGAAGGAGCGGTCGGGCAATGAATTTAATTCTTTTAATCAATGCCTCGGCAAGTCCATTTTGTGTATGAACATGCGGTACCGAGTGTTCAACTTTGATCCCCATTGCCATGCAATAATCATCGAACGCCTTTTAAGTAAATTCTCCGGCTTGTCCATTCGAATAGACTTTATACGATAATCTGGGAAATTATTCCTCATTTGTATGATCCGTGAGATCAATTTTGCAAAGGCATGGTTCAGTGTTGACAGCAGGAAAACATTGGACCATTTAGAGGAAGCATCAATGAGCACCATGAAGTAACGAAACGGCCCTGTGAGGGGCTGAATTGGACTGCATATGTCCCCTTGGATACGTTTCAAGAATGCGGGGATTTCATCCCTCACCTTGAGGGGCGATGGCCTAATGACTAACTTCCCCTTAGCGCATGCGGAGCACACGAAATCATCGGGATTCGGGAAGTTCTTCACATTAACATTATGGCCATGCGAGTTGTTAATTATATTTCTCATCATCCTAAGTCCGGGGTGGCCTAACCTATCGTGCCAGAGGCAGAAGAGTTCAGAGCTTCTAAATACGGTCTTTAGGGTAGTGTACACGGGCGGTGCTACTATCTTAGTGTAGTATAGCCCTGTGCCAAATGAAGGAAGCCTTTCGATAACATCTTTACCACCTGCATCCCGCTTTGTGATGAGTAGGCACTCCTTGCCGTTTTTATCATCGGTCTCAGCATGGACACCATTAGCGCGGATGTCTCTAAAGCTCAAAAGAGTACGAGTCGACTCTGGGTACAACAACGCATCATTAATGATCAAAGTTGTTCCCATAGGGAGTATAATAGTGGCTTGTCCGGAGCCAACTATGTGAGAACCGCAGTCGGCGATTGTCATAATACTTCCCGTAGATTTTTTAATGGATTCAAAGTACTTAGTTTCTCGTAAAATGGTATGAGTGGTGGCGCTATCGGCAAGGCACGTTTCCTCCATTCGGGCGCCACACGCATTCTAAAATATGACATCTAATTAATGTAATGAGGAAGAAAATACATTAAAAATAAATGCACACATCTCAGAACATAACATGCTATCATGTATAAATAATGGAATAAACGAACGAAATAAATGTCATCCAATCGCCAAAGTAAAGAATAAGTTTATGCTCTCATAGAGCTTACAATCAAATCAAATTTATTCGAATTTATTGTATCAAATCACGGAATCATGATAACCAAAGGGGTATGCTAAGTAGACTCGGTGAAGAAGCCATTGACTTCAGCCGCAATCTCCATACTAGTGAGCTGATCCTCCTTAGAAATCATCTTGGAGGCAGCATCAACATCTAGTTGCGGCACCGCCGAGGCCACCATGTGGTCAACCTCCATGGCAACATTGGCGTCACTAGAGACAGCCAAAGCCGCCGCGATGGGCACCACGGGGGTCACCGCGATGGGCGCAGCAGGGGGCGTAGAGATCATCATGGGTGCCGCCATGGGCGCCAGTGGTGCTCCCTCCTGAACCAAGGCGAGGTGCGTCTCACGCGCCTTCCGGGCCTTATATGCATCAACGACCTCCTGTGGTGCGCGACACTGGCGGGAGAAATGCTCCACCGAGCCACACCGAAAGCAGTCCTGAGGCCTCTGCCCCCCCTTGCCCGGCTTTTGCTGCTTAGCCGGGGCGGAGGGCTGAAGGCCCTTCTTCTTGCCCTTGCGCCCCCTCTTCTTCTGTTAAGGCTTGCGAACTTTGAGAGCATTCACCTCCTGGCGAGAACTCCCCCAAGTGGTTGCGCGGCAAAGTTCTTTTTCAGAACCTCGTCCTGCGCCTCTGCCACCTGGAGGACGTCAATCAACTCTGAATACCTCGTGTAGTTGCCCTGGCGGTAGTTCCGTGCGGACAGGACCGCGTCAGGGTGGAAAGTGGATAGGGTTTTCTCAATCTTCTGAGTGTCGGTAATCTGAGTACCACACATCTGAAGAGTCGTACAAATCCGGTGCAGAGCCGAATTGTACTCCCCAACCGTCTTGAAGTCTGCAAACCTCAAACGGATCCACTCTACCTCTGCACGTGGCTTCACAGTGTACTTCAGCCGCTCAAACCGCTGCTTAAGAGCGGTCCAAAGGCCAGAAGCACTGCGCTCAGCCATATACTCATCTTTCAGAGTAGGTGACAGGTGATGACGGAGAAAGTGCAGAGGCTGCGCATTCTCAGTTTCGAACTTGGGATCAGTGGCGGCCAGCTGGGCCCCCTTACCGATCGCCCTCAGGAGGGTTCTGCCCTGGATAAAAATCTCACACTCCGAGGCCCATGACAGGTAGTTCATCCCCGTCTGGGCCAACTCAGCAAACTCCTTGTGGACAATTCCGGCCATCTGCAATTTATGCAAAAATCATGAGATTACAGCAGGTAATCTTTTGCACAAATGCGACGTTGATAAACTTATTCAATAAAAAGGAAATTCCAATATTTAAAACATGCTATTATATGACTTACTAAATGATTAAGAGTGCTAAACAATTAATCTACAACAGTAAAATCATACAATAATATCATGTTACAAAGGATAGCATGTTAAGCGCATCTAGTGTGTGAAAACTAGCCCAAAAAATGAATTCCCGAGGCATTTTAAAGCCCAAATACGCATATTTCAGCGAAAACAGACAGTTCCAGGGGCTTCTACGCGAAATATTACAGCAGGAATAAACTACGCGTAAAAACAGGAAACTACAGGGGCTAAAACGCAAAATTTACGCGTTGCGCCAGCGCCACTCATTTTTATGCCCTGGATCCCCACGGTCTGGTCCACAGAAGCCCGCTGGGCCGGCCTGCTCAGGGTTCGCTAGGGTTTCCTAGCGCCCGAGCGGCGGCGGCCAGGGCACGCACAACCACGGCAAGCGGACGGCGGCCAAGGCAGCCTGCGGGGAGGCGCGGCCAGCGGGGCGG
>NC_057800.1:735992975-736001295 GCF_018294505.1 Triticum aestivum
CGCGGCGGCCATCGGGGCGCGGCCATTGACCCTGCGCCAGCACTGCGCACACCGGGTCCGGCGCGGATCGCGGCAGGCGTAGCAGGCGGTGCGGCGACCGGGCCGGTCAGCGGCGCGCGGCAGTGCGGCGTCAGCAGGACGCGGCGGTGGTGGCCACAGTGCGATGCCAGCGACCAGCAGGGTCGCTGATGGAGTACGGGCGTGACGTACGTCTTGGTTCTTCGTCGTGTTCATCCGGAACGTCGACGGCGCACGGCACAGTAGGTGCGTTGCGGCGGTACCGTAACCATCTGGGTCACGTTTTGTACCGACTCCCTATAGTGCAGTCAACAAATCTCTCTTGATCCAAGAACATCGACATTGGTCGGCGACGTATTCGTCCGCTCGGTTCTTGGGAGAGAAATCCACACCATAGGTAGATTTATCCGAAAAAATAAACTAATCGCAAAAACGGAATCGCGGTAACGAGAGGAATCCATTTTTGCAAAAAGGGGGATCGGATCTTATACCTCCGCAGGATCGACGAAAGCCTGCGTGACGCAGGCTTGACGGAGAGTTGATGGAGCGAAGCGTGCTGATAACGTGTTCCGCAACTCCACCGGCGAGTCCGGTCCGAGGTTGCGGAGCGAGAGCGAGCGTCGTAGACGAAGTAGTCGAAGTAGTCGAACACGCGAAAGTAAATGACACAGAGAGATACGGAGGAGACCAGCTTTATTAATCAATGATCAGAGATTACAATGATAGCTCCTCGTTGCTTTATATAAGGACTAAGGGGTCAAGAGATAAATACCCACTTAACGTAAAGTGGGGGAAACGGGAGGGGGCTAGCCCGTGCGATACGCACGAGGCCGCCGCCACCCCTTCGGTGGCCCCGGTTTCCCAACAGCACCCATCCCATCCCCTACCCCATCGGTTCAATCTACGTGAATGACCCATTTTCACCCAGCCGTGCCGTGTGTGTGCCTTGTATCCTTTTCCGAAAAGAAGAAAATGTTGCGCGCGGGTGGCCGTTGTACCCAGAGAACGATATACCTCCGCCTCTCCCCTCCGGTGAGCTGGGCGGCAATCCAAAAACACGGACGAGTCCGTCCAAAGAGGCCAGGACACAGCAGCGAGCAAGAATCGTCCTCCTGCAGCAGCAGTCCACATCTCTCTCACGCACGGATCGTACTAGTACTAGTACTAGTACGAACGTGTGACCCTTTGAACTCGATCGATACGCGGCACCAGTGGCGGACCCAGGATATGCCGAACCAAACAAATTATTTGCCTGTGAGTTTCGACGCAAGTGGAAGCGCAGGGCGATGGCCGATGCTGGGCGTCACCGAGGACGTGTTGTCTCAAAAAAAAAAAAAACTTAAACCCTCCCTGTCTGTCACTTTGCTACATACACTTGGGTGTGTAAAGTAGAAGTGGATTGCAAACCTGATCCCTGTGTTGGGTTCAACTATTTGGGCATGCAGTTACTCGATTTGTAGTAGCTGTGCATGTGGAGAGATGCATGAACTTGATTCCTTTTGCAGTCAGTCTTGTAGAGGTGGAGCCTTTTTCCGTAGTCCGTAACTCCAAACCGTCACGGCACGGCACGGCACCCAAGAAGATGGTTTAAACTGGACGAAGCCCGGCAATGCACTCAAGTGTTGCAGGTGATGGCTGAGGGGCGTCGTGACATCCGTCCGTCGTATCATTTCCGGAAGATGTTGCGCGGGTGGTGCCCGTGGCCGTACGATACCTCCCCGTCTCTCCCGTCCCGTGGGCGGCGGCAATCCACAAAACGCCCGTCACATGTCCGTGCGTGTAGCATTATTGGGGCAGTATGTATGTGTACTGCAACCTTGTTGTTTTTACTCGTGCAACAGTCCGGATCTATGATCTCTGTCTCACGCACGGTCGCAGCACCCATCGTACTACTAGTACTCTACCAACACATGATCCGGTTCCACCCAACTCATCGAAAAAAAAAAGATCCGGTTCCACGAGGCTATGTGCTGCCCTAGTTGGGGAATTTTTCACGTGTATTCTATAAAATAAATTCCATTTATCAATTCAGCAAGTAATAATGTTAAAGCTTTGCATTTTAATTTGGCATACAACCAATAACACGTAATTGTATGTATGGTTTAAGTTTTCTTTTTGCGGGAAAACTTGTATTACTCACTTCACACAGGATTACAATCAAAGGAGTTAAGCTCAATGGCCTCCGGAGGTCCCGACCCAAGCCAGGTCATAGTTCTTCCCTCCACACGAGCAAAGTTTGCAAGAGAGTTACTAACTTTATTTTGAGCTCTACTAACGTGAGTAATACTAGTTTTACGAAGACCCATGAGATGCTTGACTGATCTATCTTCAAAAATGTATTTTATCATCTTCACTGCAACTAAAGAATCCATCTCGATCGCCACCGGAAGTTCCGAACGCATCAACGCCAATGATAGCCCTTCCATACGCGCTCCTAGTTCAGCTTCGAGGGCTCCCCGACACGAGAACAATTCCCTGCAAGAGGAGAAGATAATGCAGCCCTGTTCATCACGGAGTACCATGCCTGATCCAGGTCTTCCATCCTCTAAAAACGACCCGTCCGAGATAAGTTTCACCCATCCTCGATCCGGCCGAACCCAGCCGCAAGCTGCAGCCACTGTTCTTTTATGTGATATGCGTAGCAAGGCATCTGGCGACACAGCAGTTTTACCTTTGCACGGATCCGCAAACAGGTCATTTTTTATGCATAATAGCGATTCCAAGTAGCTGCATAAAAAACGTTTGGATACCTCTATCAGTGGTGGACACTTGTCATGAACAATCTCATTTCGTACATGCCAACATCTCCAAAGAAGCATCAGTAGCATGGCTCGATCAGTGTCTGGCAACACTTCCAGAGCTTGAAATAGCCACTCAACTCCAATGTTTTTTATTGATTCAATTGCAGGAAGCCGCCACACATTTGCCATCTCCTTCCACAGCTCAACTGAATTTGGACAAACACAAAAAGGATGGTAGTTGTCCTCAATTCCTTTGCCACAAATTGGACATATGGGCATTGTCTCAAGACCCCTACGGTGCTTGTTTTGCCATGTTGGTAGGGAATTTGTGCATAGACGCCAAGCAAAATTCTTGACTGTAGGAGGAACTTCACAGGACCATACAAGCTTCCAACATTTTCTGCTACCATCTGGAGCCGAGCTTGATGAACCTGCAGCTTCACCGACGGACAGTTGCAATGCTAGATTATAAGCACTTTTGACAGAAAAACTTCCGTGCACTCCTGGACCCCAAGCTAATATATCTTCATGCAATCTTGGAGATGCTCTGATCTTCAAGATTTCCACAACATCACAAGGAAGAAAGTATGTCTGCAGAAACTGTACATTCCATGAACGATTAGTGTTTAATAGGTCTGCCACATACCTGATTCTGCACCTCCCTTGGATCGAGACCGGTTTATAGGAATCTGGTCTTGGAATCCAATTATCCCTCCACACTCTAATACTCTGTCCATTCCCAACTCTCCATATAAGCCCTCTCTTCAATAAATCTAGCCCATGATATATTGCTGTCCATGATGACGAGGCATTACCAGAGAACACTGTATCCTCAATATTACCATCCGGATAGTAGCGAGCCTTCAGTAGTTGAGCGCACAAACTGTCGGGTCTAACAATGAGTCTCCATGCCTGACGTGCAAGAAGAGCTTGATTGAACAAACGGAAGTCCCGGAACCCTAGACCGCCTTTGCACTTAGGTTGCAACAGATGGCCCCAAGCCTTCCAGTGGACCTTCGTTTCCCCTTTTCCGAGCCCCGATAAAAACTTCTCACCATTCTAGTCAGATCATCACACACCGAGTATGGGAGTTTGAAGACCCCCATGATATAAGTAGGTAGCGCTTGGGCCACGGACTTTATCAGTACTTCTCTTCCCGGCTGTGCTAGGTGTCCGTCCCCCCACTGTATCAATCTTTTTGTCATACTAGTCTGAAGATTTTGAAACTTCCCTTTTGACATGCGACCTTCCGGAGTCGGTAGTCCAAGATATCTCTCCTCAAAACAAGAAGTGGTGACTTGAAGCACTGCTCTAACATTTCCCTGTACATCCTCAGGACAGGCATTACCAAATAGAATGGAGCAGTTATCATAGTTTAAGCTCTGACCAGTAGCTAGTTCATATGTATTTAGTGCATTTTTCACATGTTCAGCCTGGTTATGTGAAGCCTAAAAAATAGCATTGTATCATCAGCAAACAAGAGATGTGAAATACCGGGCGCTCGCCGACAAATTTTTAGTGGAGTTATAACATTTGAACTGACACCATGCTTCAGTATAGCAGATAGTCCATCAGCAACGAAAAGGAATAGAAAGGGTGATAATGGGTCACCTTGCCAAAGACCACGTGTTGATGCAAATGAATCCAAGAAAGTTCCGTTGAATTTGACCGAAAACCTCACCAATGTGACACATGTCATAATCTTGTCCACCCATCGATGAGAGAAACTCATCCTTTGCATCACTTGCTTCAGGAATACCCAATCAACCCTGTCATATGCTTTCGAGAGATCAAGCTTGTAGGCACATAAGCTTTTAGTTGGATCTTTCTCCTGTTTGATATGATGAATACACTCAAATGCCACCAAGGCATTATCGGTGATCATCCTCCCTGGAACAAATTATTTTGATAAACTACCACACAAATTATTTTGATACGATACACCACTAGTTCGAGATAGATAGATGCTTCATGTATTTCTTTTGATGATTTACGAGAATATATATAAATCTAAAACCTAAAATAAGAATTGGCTATGACGATAATTGCCGTCGACACGCGAATGATTCACGTGTACCCTCAACATCGGGGGTAATGCACCGCAGCTCACGTCGAGGGAGATCTGACTGACAGTGCGATACACAAGACAGCCGGCAGACGCTTTTGCAGACCGAAACCCCACACGCCTGGTAGGGACCCCGTCAAGGAGTGCGACAGCTATGGGCTGCCCTAGGTCGATCGCTCGCCCCTAGAACCTTGGGATTTGCAGCTCTCAAACTTGAAGAACAAGGAAGAACGAGAGAGAAAAACGACGGAGAGATAAAACATAGATGAAAAGTAGTATGTTTTGCGAGAAAACTTTCAATCTATTCCTTCTCAATCATGGCAGTACAAGGAACACCGAAGATAATAAAAATTACAACCAGGTATGTGGATGACCTAGCAACGGCTACAAGCACTAGAGCGAGCCAAAGGCCTGCCGACGTCATCGCTCCTCCCTCACTGGAGCTGGGAAAACCTTGTTGTAGTAGACAATTAAGAAGTCGTCGTGCTAAGGCCCCATACGACCAGAGCAGTAACCATCACCGATGAACAAAGTCGTAGATTGAAAGGATCAAACCTGTAAACGCCCTAACTAAGACGAACGAAGACCAGATCCAAACATATCCACCGAAGACCAGCACTGACCGAATCCCGCGAGATCTGACGGAGACACACCTCCACATGCCCTCCAATGAAGCTAGATGCACCATCGGGACGAGGGATAGAACGTGGGAGACATTGTTCCTACTGAGGGACATTGCCGCCACCACACAGCGCCGACCAACACGTTGAACCTAACAAGAACGAGAACGGGGTACCTCCCGCCGGGGAGGTGCCGAGGTCCTCTGCACCTTCATGGCCCAAAGGCCATCAGAGATGAGGCGGACCGGCGATGGCACCGACGGGAGCAGGGGGAAAGCCTTTTCTTGTGAGGGGGAAAGGACCTGACTTGTGCCTATACGTATATAATCAACTGTTTAGTCGAGGTCATCTTGAAGGGGTAATAGGCCGAATAGTACTCCAGAACCCTAAATCTCAATACTTCGAGCTTAATTTCGAACAAGGTCGGTTGGCAATGACCAAAACATAAAATTTGTTCGCTGTAATGATACATAATTTATTCATGTAGAAATTTTTTTCTTCTCAGGCCATCTTAATTACGTTTACATCCGTTCCAAAAACTAACGTCAACACATGCCCCCCTGTTTCTTGGCAAAGCTTGCATGCCGAAAAATAATCTATTTTTGTGTTTGCTCTAAGGACGATGTGAACACTCCATCGGCCATTTATATTTTACTTAGGGCAATAATCGTCTATCGGCCATTGCCTATATAGGCTTCTTGGCACACACTCGGGTGGTACTTCTTCAGATACTTGCCATTGAGAGCTCGAGGTAAAAATGTCCCTTGTATGAATTTCACCAAATATAAGTTTCCAGGAAATACTCTTGTGATCCTAAAAGGACCCTCCCAACTTGGAGACCACTTTCGGAATTTCCTATCTCTTGAACCAATTGGTAGGATCACTTTCGACACTAGATCGCCAACCTAAAAATTCTTCAATTTGACATTCTTATTGTAAGATTTTGCCACTCTCAACTTGTCAGCAGCCAAACATTTATCGTCAACTTCATCAATATTGTCCATCATCAAGTTATAAAAGTCCACTACCAATAAATCATTTTGTTTGGCTATTCTCAAAGCACTCAAATTCACTTCCACCAATAAAATAACCTCCTGGCCATATACTAGCTCATATGGAGTTACCTTTGTAGCGCCATGCCTTGAGATTCTATGTGCCCACAAAGCTTGATTAAAATTTTATTGCTAGACTCAGCCCGACCATTAGTTTGTGCATAATACGGAGAAGAATTGAGCAACTTTATCCTATACGACTCGGCAAATTCTCTAACTTGATGTGACATGAAAGATGAACCTTGGTTTGTAGTTAATGTTTGAGGAATGCCGAACTCCGTGAATAATGTGCTCGGTTATGAATTGAATTACCTCTGTATGTGTAATATTCTTGAGAGGTACTCCTTCAGACCATTTAGTGAAATAATCGGTTGCCACCAACACGAACCGATGCCCCTTTGAGGAGGACGGATGAATTTCTCCAATGAAATCTAATCGCCAACCCCTAAAAGGCCACGACTTGATAATAAGATGTAACATAGCAGCAACAACCATTAATTATGAAAAAAAAACTATTATTGCCTCTAGGCCATATCTCCTTCACCGAGGACTGGCAGGGTATCACATCATTGTGTGAACCCCTGCGAACTGCTCTGAAAAGGCTGGCATTTAGCTCTAGAACAAGACCTAATTATAGCGCCGTCGAGGTTATTTCGGGCGTCTACCCGGTTGTTATAGGGCACGAGGACATCATAACAATTGGTTTTTGAGGGTTCCTATAAATATATCTCTTCTTCCCCAAGACGGGACGATTTCCATTCTCTCTCCTCCATTGTTGCAAAGCTTCCTTTGAGATCTTCACTCCATTGCCCCAATCTTGTTTATTCTTTGAGGAGTGAGAGAGGAGATCCATATCTAGGGTTACACCAAAACAATTTGATTTCCCCTATTATCCTCGGTGGATTTTGTCCCTTGAAACCCTAGACGTAACGTGTTGGAGCTTTCCTTCTGTGGTGAGAAGCTCTGGGATCTTGTTGGGAGCCCCCAATTAAGTCGTGCACCAAGCTAGGGGTGGATCCCAAGTACACTCGAGTGGGGGCCCGGGGCCCCACTCAAAGTTTTGAATTCCCCTAGTATTTTTTCATATTTGAAAGAAACAATTTTAAATTCAACAAACTTGTACAAATAATAATACCGTACCACCCAAAATATGACTAGCACCTAAATTAATATACTCTCTTCATTTTTATTTAGTCTGCATATTAGATTTGCTGAAGTTAAAATTTGCAAAGTTTGACCAAGTTTATAGAAAATAATATAAACATTTACCATAACAAATTTATATGATGTGAAAGTACATTCAATAATGAATCTAATGGTATTGATTTGTTATTGTATATGTTCATATTTTCGTCTCTAAACATAATCAAAGTTTACAAATCTTAACTTTGACCAAAACTAATACGCGGAGAAAATAAAAATAGAGGTAGTACAAACCGTACCACTTTATTAATCTACGTGTACCAACAAATGGCAAAGCCACTGTCTAAACATACATCTACATTAATCCAAACAAATACCATGCACCTAGCTCCAAAAAATCATGAACACTAAACCTAAAATAGCAACTGATTAGAGCTACCCCTGATGCGTGCGAAGCCCGTCCCTTGCCTCAAAATAGCACCACCACCACTGCTGCATCGCGCATCCGAGAGCCCAACCCCACGCACCACAACAGTCCACCATGTTGCCCAACCTTGCTCCACCTCCACACAGTGGCGGATCCGGGATCTCATACTTGGGTGTTCAATTTTTTTTTGCAAGTTTCCCAAAAAATAAGAGATCTAATCACTGGCGGAGCTATGTGTTTAGCGGAGGGGGCTG
>NC_057800.1:736001550-736211217 GCF_018294505.1 Triticum aestivum
TACAACAAAGTACTCTCATTAGCCCCTACAAACTTGTATACTTTGCTTCTGCCCCCTGACATTGCGTGTGGCATGAGCTAGGCGACACCGGCATGCCGGCCAGCGCGAATCGTAACGTACGTGGGTTCAGATTTGGGGAAAACCTAGGGTTTGGGTTTCATAATTTGGGAAAGGCCAATTGGCATTAGTATCTTGCATTACCTTAAGTAATTTAATGCCTAAACATGATCTTTAGGTGCTAACAGGGCAACATTAGGTCTTATCTATAATACCTAAATAGTTCATTCCCACTATCTTATTTCTCTTGACATGCAGCCTATCTACATCAGCGGCACTGCCAATCAGCATTTCGTTAGTCTTACATGCGGGACCACAGCAGTAGAAGCTAGCCACGTTAGCTTCCGTTACCGCTGGTAGGACCCACGAGAGAGGCTGCGTCATCCAGCCCAACCCATCGCTCCCAATTTCCTCTCTGTACACTCCGGCGCACCACCCGCCCAAGATCCCGTCGCGTTCATCCGCACTCCTTCGCATTCGGCTGCTCCAGCTAGCAAATCGAACCAGCGCGAGCGCTACCTAATTAACTCATCAGTCGATTGATTTTCCATCAATTATCTCCATCGTCTACACCGCTGTCGTTTCTTCTTCTCCACCAAATTAATGGACGAGTAATAGATTGGATTCTTCCCACGACGCGATTCTCTGATGAACTTCCGGACAGTGTTCCTGTTCTCGATGTGGTGCATGCCTCTGCGATTCCCTGGTCCTCCTCTTGCTTCTGTGTCTCTGTTCTGGCCAAGGTGCCTCCGGCGTCGCTGGGGTGGTTGGTTCGAGCCAGTTCCACTGGAATTGGTCAGGCGTTGACGTCCGGAGCTGGTTCGGGTATGGCTTCCTTTTTGGTTTGGAAAGATGCTGTGGTGGCGACCCGGGCTCAGGCACATGGACTGGGCGCGACTGCTGCCCATCCCGACTGCATGCCATCCTCATCCAGAGTACGGCTCCTCCCGCGGGTGCGACCCCGGCTGATTCAGCCATGAGAAGTTCTTCCCTTTTCTGTTCCAGAAAGAGTTTAACTGCCTCGCCTACCAGGCTTTGAGTACCATTCGTGTTGTTCTTGACTATGAATGGAACACTATGGATCCTGCCTACTCTGTTATTAGGATGGTTCATCTATAAGCTCCTTCTTTCACCGGATATAATCTTCATGGTGGAATTTTTTCTTGCCAGATATGTTTATCTATAGTTCGCTATGTGACATGCCCTTTGAGTAGGTTCGGTAAGACAGGTTGCTAATTATTAAAAGCAAGAAATTCTCCTCTCCACCATTTGTCTGCATATGCAGCCTTGCCCAAAGACGTATGGTATGCCAGCCCAAATTCCTTCCGCGGGTGTGTCTATGTAAGTGTACATCAGATTATGTATGTCCTTATATGTGCCTACTCTTGAACGCATAGATTTTTTTTCTCCTCTAAGCATGTGAATGGTAAAATGCTCCTGTGTGCATGATACGTCCATTTTACATCATGCTTTTATATCGATATTTATTGCATTATGGACCGTTATTTCACTTTATGTCACAATACTTATGATTATTCTCTCTTATTTTACAAGGTTTACATAAAAAGGGAGAATGCCGGCACCTGGAATTCTGGGCTGGAAAATGAGCAAATATTAGAGACCTATTCTGCGCAACTCCAAAGGTCCTGAAACTCCACTGAACATCTTAAAATAAATAAAGAAAAATCCTCGCCAAAGATGAAGGCCATGGGGCCCACACCCTGCTCACGAGGGTGGGGGGGCGCCCCCCCCCCTTACGGCGTGCCCCCCTACCTCGTGGGCCCATTGGTGGCTCTCTGACGCCCATCTTCTCCTATATGAAGTCTTTCGTTGAGAAAAAATAAGAAGGAATTTTTCGGGACGAGACTCTACCGTCACGAGGCGGAACCTTGGCGGAACCAATCTAGAGCTCCGGCAGAGCTATTCTGCCGGAGATACTTCCCTCCAGGAGGGGGAAATCATCACCATCGTCATCACCAATGCTCCTCTCATCGGGAGAGGGCAATCTCCATCAACATCTTCACCAGCACCATCTCAACTCCAAACCCTAGTTCATCTCTTGTATCCAATTCTTGTCTCAAAGTCCGGGATTGGTGCTAGTAGGTTGCTAGTAGTGTTGATTACTTCTTATAGTTGATACTAGTTGGTTTATTTGGTGGAAGATCATATGTTCAGATCCTATATGCATATTATTACCCCTCTGATTATGAACATGAATATGCTTTGTGAGTAATTACGTTTGTTCCTGAGGACAAGGGAGAAGTCTTGCTATTAGTAGTCATGTGAATTTGGTATTCGTTCGATATTTTGATGAGATGTATGTTCTCTAGCCTCTAGTGGTGTTATGTGAACGTCGACTACATAACACTTCACCATTATTTGGGCCTAGAGAAAGGCATTGGGAAGTAATAAGTAGATGATGGGTTGCTAGAGTGACAGAAGCTTAAACCCTAGTTTATGTGTTGCTTCGTAATTAAGGGGCTGATTTGGATCCACATGTTTCATGCTATGGTTAGGTTTACCTTAATACTTTTGTTGTAGTTGTAGATGCTTGCAATAGAGGTTAATCATAAGTGGGATGCTTGTTCAAGTAAGAACAGCACCCAAGCACCGGTCCACCCACATATCAAATTATCAAAGTACCGAACGCGAACCATATGAACGTGATGAAAACTAGCTTGACGATATTCCCATGTGTCCTCGGGAGCGCTTTTCCTATTATAAGAGTTTGTTCCGGCTTGTCCTTTGCTACAAAAAGGGTTGGGCCACCTTGTTGCACTTTATTTACTTTTGTTACTTGTTTCTCGTTACAATTTACCTTATCAAAAAACTATATGTTACCACTTACACTACTAGGGAAAACCTTATACACAGAATCTTAGCAGCAGCGCGGTCTAAAAACAGGCGCTACTGCTAATTAGCAGTAGCGAGCTTCAGAAAAGAGCGCTACTAATGACTAAGTAGCAGTAGCGCTCTAGGTGAAAAGAGCGCTACTACTATAATTGCCACGGTGTTGCCTCCAGGCTAGATATAGTAGTAGCGCCCTTCCCGTGGACGCGCTACTGCTAAAGAACTTAGTAGCAACGGTTTTCTTCAAAACTCGCTACTGGTAAGTATCACCGCAACTAATTAAGTTTAGTCCCATACTGCTAAGCGAACAAGGTGTTTACCACCTTAAATATGTTACTTCTCAACCTATCTCGAGCACTTGGTCTTCATTGAACTATATGTATATGATTTGTGGTTGCAATATGAATCCTCGCCTGTACCTATACAGGTACAGTGAGGATTCATGTTGACTATTTAGATTATACACAAAAAGATCAATGATGACCAAGGTATATTTTTGATTTTTTACATTGCTTAGACTTATAGCGTTTTTTCAGGACAAAGCGTTACTGATATTGGGATAAACAAAAGAAATAATTGATTCCATTAGCAGTAGCGGTTTTCTCTAAAACGCGCTATAGATAAGTTAGCTATAGCGCGTTTTTCATATGAGCGCTACTGCTAGTTCGAGTTAACCACCCCCCGAATCAAAATTTTGCTAAGTCCTCCTCCCCCCCCCCCCCGCCTGTTCCCCTACTCCTGTCGCCGCCGCCCGAGCCCGAGCGCGCCTGCCCTCATCGCCGCCGCCGCCCGCCCTCAACCTCACCGTCGCCGCTCTCGACCACACTGTCGTCGCCCTCGACCTCACGGCCGCCGCCCTCGACCGAGCCCGCCGCCCTCGACCGAGCCCGCCGCCCAGGACCATCGCCTCCCGATCCCGAGCCCGCCCTCGCCGCCCCTCTGTCGCCAAGCACCTCCCCGCCACCGTCTCTCCCTCTGTAAGCCCCCCACCCCTCTCTCTTTGCTTAGTTAGTAGATGATTTTAGTAGTAGTAGATGTTAATTTAGGGTTCATAGATAATGATTTTTAGAAGTAGTGGATGTTAATTAATAGTAGTGATGGTAAACTAGTTGTATAATTAGCAGTAGTAGATGTTAATTAGTAGTAGATGTAGTAGTTAGATGTTAATTAGTAGTAGTAGATGTGCTAGTTTCTTTCTATTTATAGTAAGTTTATATTTAGTAAGAACGAGTTGAATTAATAGAACTAGTTAAGTTTTAGTTGAACTAGTATAGTAAGTAAATTAATAACTAGTTAAACTACTTCATTTTTAGAAAGAACTAGTTTTTTTATTTTTATACTAAGTTTATATTTAGTAAGAACTAGTTGAATTAATAGAACTAGTTGAACATGCCATATTTGTTGTTATTTTTTAGTTTAAGCAATTATTTCATGTTTTGGTTACACCTCCGAGTGGCCTATGTTTTGCGGGAGTGTTGATTAATTTCCGTTCCGGCAAATTTCAGGAGCTCGATATGTCCTTTTTTAGCAAAGGTCATGCCGGATTTTTCCGTGAATTCTGGCAAGACTTGTGCTAGAATATGTACAAGTTTAATCTTTGAATTATGAACGTAGGAAATGTCGTACTCGGACGACGACAGTCTCCCGGGGGAGTGCAGCTGGTGCCACGATGATCGAGGTATGTGCGACAGGTTCATTGAGCTGGATGAAGATCGGCGCTTCAGCATTAAGCTCGAAAATACCTTCGATGTTGAAACGGTGCGCAACAACGACAAGTATTTTTTTTCGTAATTAAGCATGACTTCAACTATTTCAACGTCTAATTTTCATCTTTTACAATTCTACTAGCTTATCCCATGACATGCAAGACGCTATGTCTTGGAGAGGATGGGTTTTGAAGACCATGAAAATTATGAAACAAAGAAAATACACCTAAGGACCCATCATGATATCGATTTTGAAGTAAATCTGTACAATTCTCAGAGCGTAACCCATTTTGGTTGCCAAAATTGGGAAGCACTTTGCAAAATGTATGATTTTTATGAGGGTATGATTGTCACCATGAATCTTGGTAATCCTGACATCGAGCAAGACAATATGGACATTTGGGTCCTTCTTGATACGCTTCCGATTCTACCGCAATGCGAGTTTCTCAAACATAGTTATTAACTAATTTATATTGTTTATTTCAAAATAGTTAACAGCTTATTTTGAATCTTCAAAGAATGTGCAGAAGATGGTAGACAAAACCCACTATACTGATGGCTCCGAATTAACTTATAAGGAGAAAAATCATCTGATTGCTTATTGTACTTTTCTTGAGAATTACAATACCTATTATCAAACTCCTCCAAATTATGGTGAATACGTGCCACTAGTGCACGTGTTGAACCATGGCAACTTCTATGGAGATACCCTGGTAAGATTTTTTACTATTACGACATCCATGCATCTTTTGCATACTTCTAAAACTAATACATCATTGCTAACTACGAAGTTATTACTTTGTTTTTCAATAGGAAATGCTGATGGATTGTGTGCCTCATCTGATGTATCAGAATGGTCGCCTTGCAGTTATGAACATACAGCCAGGTGAATCTAAGGAGCTCACCTGTGCATATCGGATTTCTAAAAGCGGTGAACACATGCTAATCAAAGAATGGAAAAAATGTTTGGACATTCGCAAGGAGGTTCTTGGAAGTAACATTAAGCGAAAGGCAAGAATAGGAGACATGATAATCTCCATTCTCCATAATGGAGAGTCAGGGGCTATCTTGTTTTTTGCTATTTACCTTAGAGAATATAGTAGGTCCTAAGAGAATGTAATAGGTCCTATGAGGTACAATATGTTTATTATGTGATACAATGTGTTAGAGTTGATGATGTGAGGAGTACTTGTGATTACGACTAGTGACCAATTTGCTATGTGATGTCTCATTGATGAAAATGATGATCTTGAGGAGGTGTTATATGACAATGATGTATTATGATGATAAGTTGTTAATCATATGATGATGATGATGATGATATTTATTATATCATTGGGTGAAAGAACCGCGTATTAGTTTCAAGTGGATGTCCATCCACTTGAAACTAGCCCACACGGTTCTTTCACCCCGTGATGTAATAACTCATTATGATGTAAAAACAATTTCTAAATTCTTGTTGTATGAAAACTTGTGTAAAGGTGTAAGAATATAACATGAAATGAAAAATAAATAAAATACGAAATAATAGTAGCAGCGCGGGCAGGGAGAAGCGCTACTACTACTTACCAGTAGCGCTCCTTTGTGAACTCGCTACTACTAAGTAGATTTAGCAGTAGCGTGGGAGGAGGCACGCTACTGCTATACGTTAGCTGTAGCGACTTATCAGTAGCGCATAGCCCCGCGCTACTGATAGGTCTAAAACCCGCGCTGCTGCTAGGCTTTTCCCTAGTAGTGTTATTTCAGTACTTGCAGAGAATACCTTGCTGAAAACTGCTTATCATTTCCTTCTGCTCCTCGTTGGGTTCGACACTCTTACTTATTGAAAGGTCTACGATAGATCCCCTATACTTGTGGGTCATCAAGACTCTTTTCTGGCGCCGTTGCCGGAGAGTGTAGCGCCTTTGGTAGGTGGAATTTGGTAAGGAAAAATTTATATAGTGTGCTAAAATTTACTGTCACTTGCTACTATGGAAAGTAATTCTCTGAGGGGCTTGTTCGGGGTATCTTCACCCCGTCCAGTAGAGCAAAGAGTTGCTCCTCAACCTACTGAACCTATTGAAAATGAAACTCCTTTTGAATTTTCTTCGGTTATGATGGAAAAACTACTAGCTAACCCTTTTACAGGAGATGGAACAAAGCATCCTGATGAGCACTTAATATATGTGGATGAAGTTTGTGGATTATTTAAGCTTGCAGGTGTACCCGATGATGTTGCTAAGAAGAAGGTCTTCCCTTTATCTTTGAAGGGAGACACATTTATATGGTATAGGCTATGTGATGATATGAGATCATGGAACTATAAAAGATTGAAATTGGAATTTCATCAGAAGTATTACCCTATGCATCTTGTTCATCGTGATCGCAATTATATATATACTAGTCATCAACCCGTGCTGCTGCACGGGCTAGAAGTTTTGATAACTTGCTAATATAAATATTGAAGAATTGGAATTAAGAAAAATACCTTTTCATAACTTATTTTGATACTATATATAATATCCTTGGTTCCTATTAGAGCGGTACATATACAACTACAACGGCACTATTATGATTTTGACTCGTGTAAAATTACCGGAATTTGTGGTTACATTTCATTTTTTTCAATTTAATGTTGGTTATATGTTTTAATTTAATTAGACAGGGTCAAGGGATTTCTTCAAACTCTTGACAACTTTTTAGAAACTTCAATTATTTGCGTTTATTTTTAGGTAACATGGCTTATTTTAAAATGGAACTCAAAAGTAGTTCCTTATATTTATATCAGAAACAATTAGTGTAATATACTTCAAAATTTATACAATCATTCATGTACTCTGTCGTATTACTTTTTGGTTGTTGTTATTATTTTTCTGTATGACTGCTCACTGCATCGTTTATTTTGAATGTCATGTATGGATATTGTAAACTTTGCAATGAGTAACTAAGAGTTGTATGCATCAATCGATGCAAAGGCTGGTGATGTTATGGCTCTTTAAAAAAATAGTCATATATACACCATCATGTTATGGGATAACCAATAACTTCTGAAAAAATAGATACATTACCAAACCTATTTTTGTTTATAAATATATCAGGACATAAATTACTTGTCGAAGGTGTATTTTGTAGTTGACAAAAGTGACAACTTATGCAGGGACTGGAAGCAATAGTTCTAATTTTTGGAATATAGTATTCAAAAATACATGTACCAGATTATTTACAAAATAGGCAGAAATCTGCATAGAAAGTAGCGAAGCCAGATACATCAAAGAAGGAAAAAAGGGAAGCCTTGCATTTGTATAATAAATTTAGTGTAATATATGTACAATAAGTATCTTCTAAATTAGTTAGAAAAATACTATACATTTTTGTAAATATATTAGGATAGAAATTGTTGCTCATGTATTTTGAAGACCTTGACTTGACCAAAGTGACATCTTTTAGAGAATTGGTGTCAGTACAAAATATCTATGGTACGTAGTACTATACTAATATATACCCAATTATTTTCAAAACACCTATGTATCTGCATAGACAATAACGCGGCCACATACACAATCTAAGAAAGGGGGCGGGGATCATTAGCAATTGTGCTTGCTGGACTCCAAAATACATGTGAATGTGTCAAGGAGTCCGAGTCTAATATGATCAACTTTGTCTCTCACCCAGCGATTGCTACAATATGTCCACAAATTAGATGGTTCATATTTCTATTTTCTTCCTGTTGTAATCTATTAATCCAAGATTTATGTGTGCAGCTCAACCTAAGTTGAATTATAGGTAAATAATTGGTAAGCCTATCATCTATTTTCAAGATTATACAGATGACTTGTTATAAAGCGTATAGCAGTAGACATACCTTGGCATCATCTGTTATCACGACTGCCATGATGTTACTACTGTCTGGAGAACAAACATTGGTTATCCGTCATCATTGACACTGAAAAATTGAACTTAGCTCCCGTTCTATATAGAAGACCAAACATGTACAAAAGGAGTACTTAGGTAAGGAACAGTTTACCGACCAAAAATCACCACTAAATATCCCCTCTTAAATAAATAAATTAAATGGTATGCTTCAACCAATCAGAAAATTAGTAGAACAAAAAAGGAGAGAAGTTAAAAGATGTATCTTTGTGGAAGATAAAAGATACACTTATCTCGACTTTTACATCATCTTGCCAATGGCTATCCCATGTTGTTGAGATCAAACCAACAAAAGGACTTAGGCCATATTACTATCGTGGCATTGAGTAGCTTAGTTTTTCAGAATAAGTAGTACAGTATACATGTAATGGGCATTCCACTTCTAGTGTTTCCACTATATGCTACGGAGTGGAATAGTATCCACCTTTCCTACTTTTCCATTGTTCTTTCACATTCTTTCATGCACATTTGCTCTATATGCTACCAAAATCATTCATAACCACATAAACAGAAAATTGGTGCGGTCTGCTTGATTATTAGGAAAAGAGCTATATTTAGATTTCTAATATCCTGATGTAAGAGCTACTGAGAATGTTTGCACATATAAAAAGAAACTTATTCGGATGAATTATTCTATACATTAAGTCTAAAGAAGTTCCTGCATTTGAACAGTTTGCTATATATTTCTCACAGGAGGAAAATGCATCATAGCATACATCCATACAGCTAAATTATTAAATCTAGTTCTTCAAATCTGCAGATCACGGACTCACATAATCGCACAGCAATATTCCATTACACATACAACTAACCTTAGTAATTCAAATATATTATCCATTGAGGTTATTTACTCCCTTGATTCCATCTCTCACAATATGATATAATGATGCAAGAACAGGACACAATCGTCAGCTACACAAAGAGAACTAATACGTAAGTAAATAAATTGACTCGATTTTCTTAGAATTTTCTCCACGAAGAAGAAAAAGAAGATCAGACCTCACGCTGCTGTTGCATATGCAGTTGTCAAACTGCATGGAAGACTTGCAGCAGATGACATGGTCGTTGGATTCCCACTAAGAGTCTAAGACAGCTCAGGTCCGGTTACCTAAAAATAGTTAGAAAGCTAAGTATCATGGAAAAATTGTGTGTGTAGAAAATATATTTGTGAGAAGAAATAGCAGTTACTTAGTATTACGCAGGAAGATGCGTACAAATTATCAGCAACAAATTTCGTATAGCTGCAAAACTGTCCCCAAGAATTCCAGTCCATCTAGAAACATGGCATATTAAATTAAATTGCAAAAGTTGAGATGTAATATAAATCGTGTAAATTCAGGTAGAACTCTATGATGGATTTGGCAGAAAACTTAGCTGTGTTTCACTGGTCAGGAGCAGTGTTGTGCATCGCTTACAACTTATTGAACAGTTGTGCCATCGGTACACAGTAGCTCCTTTGCTCGACGGCCTCATGGATGACCGATACGGTTGCTTCCTGATCCGTTTCAAACTGTCGTTAGTACACTGATTCATCTGCTCATCCAAAAATACCTCCTCCACTTAATTGTACACCACTTGAGGGATTAAAAGAACCTTCTCCATAGCCAAAGGTGTGTTGCTGCGTGGTTGGGATAGTAGAGATTCAAAAATCATGGAGGAAAGCAATGGGGAAGAGGCTACTTGATCATTTTAGACGACTGCTATGGAAGAGACTGCAGATTGGATGGGGGGAGGATGACGGGAGGAGGAGGAGCAGCAGTAGGGTTCATTGCGTCCGTGGGGTTGACAGCCACGTGAAGAACACTGCAGATTGGACGGGAGGATAACCGGATGAGGAGGAGCAGCCCTAGGGCTCGATGGGTGCTTTTTTTTAGTTGGATCAACATAGGAAGGAGGATAACGTAGATGGATTCTTTTTTTCCGCTAAAGATGGTTTAAGGTGGGACAACAGGCAAGGACTCTTGAGGCATTGCATCTGATGGTGGAAAATCATTAATTGGGAGATCAAACGGCTAATATGATTAGTTTTCGAGGATTAACTTGGTGTCTCGTATGGTGCCTCCAATTAGTAAATATAAGATATAAGATAATTTCTGGCCTCGCGAAGGAGAAAGCATCGCTCAAGCTTGGGGGAGGCTTAAATCAATGTTATATTCATGCCCCAATCATGAGCTCTCGAGAGAAATAATTATGCAAAGCTTTTATGCTCTGCTTTCTCATAATAATCAAATCATGCTCGATACTTCTTGTGCTGGCTCTTTTATGATGAAGACTATTGAATTCAGATGGAATTTATTGGATAGAATTAAACGCAACTCTGAAGATTGGGACCTCGACGAAGGTAAAGAGTCAGGTATGACACCTAAGTTTGATTGTGTTAAATCTTTTATGGACACCGATATTTTCCGTAAGTTTAGCACTAAATATGGACTTACTCTGAGATAGTAGCTTCTTTCTGTGAATCTTTTGCTACTTATGTTGATCTCCCTAAGAAGAAGTGGTTTAAATATCATCCTCCCATAGAAGTAAAAGTAGCTGCACCTATTAAAGTTAAAGAAAAGACTGTCACTTATAATGATCCTATTGTTCCTACTTCTTATGTTGAGAAACCACCTTTCCCTGTTAGAGTAAAGGATCATGCTAAAGCTTCAAGTGTTGTTCGTAAAAGCAATATTAGAACTTATACACCCCCAGAGCAAGTTAAAGTAGAACCTAATATTGCTATTGTTAAAGATCTCTTGTCTGATAATATTGATGGGCATGTTATTCAGTTCTAAGGTGAAACTGCTAGAATTGCTAAACCTTGTGCTAAAGATAAACATAGACCTGTGGTAGGCGTGCCTGTTATTTCTGTTAAAATAGGAGATCATTGTTATCATGGCTTATGTGATATGGGTGCTAGTGCTAGTGTTATACCTTATGACTTGTATAAAGAAATCAAGCATGAAATTGCACTTGCTGAATTAGAAGATATGATGTCACAATTAAACTTGCCAATAGAGATACTATTTCAGCGATGGGAATTGTTAGAGATGTTGAAGTCTTGTGTGGGAAAACTAAATATCCTGCTGATTTTCTTGTTCTTACTTCTCCGCAAGATAGTTTTTGTCCCATTATATTTGGTAGACCCTTCTTGAACACTGTAATGCTAGGATAGATTGCGAAAAAATGTTGTTACTATTGGCTTGGATGATATGGTTCATGAGTTTAATTTCTCTAAATTTAGTAAACAACATCGTGAGGAAGAATTACCTAGTAAGGATGAGATTATTAGTCTTGCTTCTATTGCCGTACCTCCTAGTGATCCTTTAGAACACTATTTGCTAGACCATGAAAATGATATGTTCATGAATGAAAGAAGGGAAATAGATGAAGTATTCTTTAAACAGGAACCTATTCTGCAACACAACTTGCCTGTTGAAATTTTAGGGGATCCTCCTCCACCCAAGGGTGATCCCGTGTTTGAGCTTAAACATTTGCCTGATAATCTTAAATATGCTTATCTTGATGAAAAGAAGATATATCTTGTTATTATTAGTACTAACCTTTCAGAACATGGAGAAGAAAGATTATTGAAAACTCTGAAAAAGCACCGTGCTGCTATTGGATATACTCTTAATGATCTTAAGGGCATTAGTCCCACTCTATGTCAACATAAAATAAATTTGGAAGCAGATGCCAAACCAGTTCATGATCCTCAACAACGTCTGAATCCTAAAATGAAAGAAGTGGTGAGAAAAGAAATACTCAAGCTTCTGGAAGCAGGTATAATTTATCCCGTTGCTGATAGTTAGTGGGTAAGTCATGTCCATTGTGTCCCTAAGAAGGGAGGTATTACTGTTGTTCCTAATAATAAAGATGAATTGATTCCACAAAGAATTATTACAGGTTATAGGATGGTAATTGATTTTTGTAAATTAAATAAAGCCACTAAAAAAGATCATTACCCCTTACCTTTTATCGATCAAATGCTAGAAAGATTATGCAAACATACACATTACTGCTTTCTAGATGGTTATTCTGGTTTCTCTCAAATACCTGTGTCGGCTAGAGATCAACCAAAGACTACTTTTACATGCCCTTTTGGTACTTTTGCTTATAGACGTATGCCTTTTGGTTTATGTAATGCACCTGCTACCTTTCAAAGATGCATGATGGCTATATTCTCTGACTTTTGTGAAAAGATTTGTGAGGTTTTCATGGACGATTTTTCCGTCTATGGTTCCTCTTCTGATGATTGCTTGAGCAATCTTGATCGAGTTTTGCAGAGATGTGAAGAAACTAATCTTGTCTTGAATTGGGAAAAGTGCCACTTTATGGTTAATGAAGGTATTGTCTTGGGGCATAAAGTTTCTAAAAGAGGTATTGAAGTTGATAAAGCAAAGGTTGATGCTATTGAAAAAATGCCATGTCCCAAGGACATCAAAGGTATAAGAAGTTTCCTTGGTCATGCCGGATTTTATAGGAGGTTAATTAAGGACTTCTCAAAAATTTCTCGGCCTCTGACTAATTTATTGCAAAAAGATATACCATTTGTCTTTGATGATGATTGTGTAAAGGCATTTGAAATACTTAAGAAAGCATTAGTCTCTGCACCTGTTGTTCAGCCACCTGATTGGAATTTACCCTTTGAAATTATGTGTGATGCTAGTGATTATGCTATAGGTGTTGTTCTAGGGCAAAGAGTTGATAAGAAATTAAATGTTATTCATTATGCTAGTAAGACTCTAGACAATGCTCAAAGAAATTATGCTACTACTGAAAAAGAGTTTTTAGCAGTTGTATTTGCTTGTGATAAGTTCAGACCTTATATTGTTGATTATAAAGTAACTATTCACACTGATCATGCTGCTATTAAATACCTTATGGAAAAGAAAGATGCTAAACCTAGACTTATTAGATGGGTTCTCTTGCTACAAGAATTTGATTTGCATATTGTTGATAGAAAAGGAGCTGAGAACCCCGTTGCAGACAACTTGTCTAGACTAGAAAATGTTCTTGATGACCCACTACCTATTGATGATAGCTTTCCTGATGAACAATTAAATGTTATAAGTACTTCTCGTAGTACTCCATGGTATGCTAATTACATTGTTGCTAAGTTTATACCACCTAGCTTCACATACCAACAAAAGAAAAAGTTTTTCTATGATTTGAGACATTACTTTTGGGATGACCCACATCTTTATAAAGAAGGAATAGATGGTGTTATTAGACGTTGTGTACCTGAGCATGAACAGGAACAGATCCTACGCAAGTGTCACTCCGAAGCTTATGGAGGACACCATGCTGGAGACAGAACTGCACATAAGGTATTACAATCTGGTTTTTATTGGCCTACTCTCTTCAAGGATGCCCGTAAGTTTGCCTTGTCTTGTGATGAATGTCAAATAATTGGTAATATTAGTAGACGTCGAGAAATGCCTATTAATTATTCTCTTGTTATTGAACCGTTTGATGTTTGGGGCTTTGATTATATGGGACCTTTTCCTGCCTCTAATGGATACACACATATTCTTGTGGCTGTTGATTATGTTACTAAGTGGGTAGAAGCTATTCCAGCTAGTAGTGCTGATCATAACACTTCTATTAAAATGCTTAAGGAAGTTATTTTTCCGAGGTTTGGAGTCCCTAGATATTTAGTGACTGATGGTGGTTCACACTTTATTCATGGTGCTTTCCGTAAAATTCTTGCGAAGTATGATGTTAATCATAGAATTGCATCTCCTTATCACCCACAGTCTAGTGGTCAAGTAGAATTGAGCAATAGAGAGCTCAAATTAATTTTGCAAAAGACTGTTAATAGGTCTAGAAAGAATTGGTCTAAGAAACTTGATGATGCATTATGGGCTTATAGAACTGCATATAAAAATCCTATGGGTATGTCTCTGTATAAAATGGTATATGGAAAAGCATGTCACTTACCTCTCGAACTAGAACATAAGGCATATTGGGCTGTTAAAGAGCTCAACTATGATTTCAAATTTGTCGGTGAGAAGAGGTTATTTGATATTAGCTCACTTGATGAATGGAGAACCCAAGCTTATGAAAATGCCAAGTTGTTTAAAGAAAAAGTTAAAAGATGGCATGACAAAAGGATACAAAATCATGAGTTTAATATAGGTGATTATGTATTGCTATACAACTCTCGTTTAAGATTTTTTGCAGGAAAACTTATCTCTAAATGGGAAGGCCCCTATGTTATCGAGGAGGTCTATCATTCCGGTGCCATAAAGATCAACAACTTCGAGGGCACAAATCCGAAGGTGGTAAACGGTCAAAGAATCAAACATTATATCTCAGGTAATCCCATAAATGTTGAAAACAATATTGTTGAAACCGTAGCCCCAGAGGAATACATAAGGGACACCTTCCAGACCGTTTCAGACTCCGAAAAGGAATAGGTATGTGGTACGGTAAGTAAACCGACTCCAAAACAATTTTTAAGGCAATATTTCTCTGTTTTGGAATATTTAGAAAAATAGAAAAATAAGTAGCAGTCCAGGAAGGACACGAGGGCCCCACGAGGGTGGTGGGCGCGCCCTACCCCTCTGGGCGGGCCCCCCTACCTCGTGAGCACCTCGTGTGCCTTCCGGACTCCATTTTCTTGCATGATACATATTTTGGTCAGTAAAAATTCATTATATAACCTCCCGAAGGTTTTGACTCCCGTATCACGCAAATCTCCTCTGTTCTTGTTTCGAGCTGTTTTCTGACAGGGTTTTCCAGGCTAGGCATCATGTCGTCCCCCTCCTCCAACAATGGTGACAACGATGCTTGGCTAATGAAGATAGATCTGAAGAGGGAAGAACCCACGAGGGTCAACAAGGATGAAAGGATCAAGAAGGCCACGGAGGATCAAGCTCCGGCAGCAAAAGACATCCTTCAACTTGATCATAACCTTCTTACCCCAACTAAGATTGAAGCTTTCAAGATGATTGAGTTTGCTCGTATACAAAACAAGTATCTCACACAAGAAAATATTTTGTTGAAGGAGCATATTGTCGCACTCAAGGGCATTATTCGCAAGCTGGAGGACCTCTTACGCTCGATGTGTGATTATCCGTCACCTCCACCTTCTTCACTGACAAGGGAGATATAATCACATGGGTATGGGCACTCCCCTTGGCAACTGCCAAGCTTGGGGGAGGTGCCCCGGTATCGTATCACCATCACAACTCCTATCTTTATCGTTTTTCTGAAGGAAATATGCCCTAGAGGCAATAATAAAGTTATTATTTATTTCTTTATATCATGACAAATGTTTATTATTCATGCTAGAATTGTATTAACCGGAAACATAATACATGTGTGAATACATAGACAAACAGAGTGTCACTAGTATGCCTCTACTTGACTAGCTCGTTAATCAAAGATGGTTATGTTTCCTAACCATGAACAAAGAGTTGTTATTTGATTAATGGGATCACATCATTAGGTGAATGATCTGATTGACATGACCCATTCCATTAGCTTAGCACCCGATCGTTTAGTATGTTGCTATCTTTCTTCATGACTTATACATGTTCGTATGACTATGAGATTATGCAACTCCCGTTTGCCGGAGGAAAACTTTGTGTGCTACCAAACGTCACAACGTAACTGGGTGATTATAAAGGAGCTCTACAGGTGTCTCCAAAGGTACATGTTGGGTTGGCGTATTTCGAGATTAGGATTTGTCACTCCGATTGTCGGAGAGGTATCTCTGGGCCCTCTCGGTAATGCACATCACATAAGCCTTGCAAGCATTGCAACTGATGAGTTAGTTGTGAGATGATGTATTACGGAACAAGTAAAGAGACTTGCCGGTAACGAGATTGAACTAGGTATTGAGATACCGACGATCGAATCTCGGGCAAGTAACATACCGATGACAAAAGGAACAACGTATGTTGTTATGCGGTCTGACCGATAAAGATCTTCATAGAATATGTAGGAACCAATATGAGCATCCAGGTTCTGCTATTGGTTATTGACCGGAGACGTGTCTCGGTCATGTCTACATTGTTCTCGAACCGTAGGGTCCGCACGCTTAACGTTACGATGACAGTCTCATTATGAGTTTATGTATTTTGATGTACCGAAGGTTGTTCGGAGTCCCGGATGTGATCATGGACATGACGAGGAGTCTCGAAATGGTTGAGATATAAAGATCGATATATTGGAAGCCTATATTTGTATATCGGAATCGTTCCGGGTGAAATCGGGATTTTATCGGAGTACCGGGGGGTTACCGGAACCCCCCCGGGGGTTATTGGGCCTACATGGGCCCTAAGGAAGAAGAGGAAAGGAGGCAAGAGGTGGCCGCACGCCCCTCCCCTCCCTAGTCCGAATAGGACAAGGAGAGGGGGGCGGCGCCCCCCCCCCCCTTTCCTTTCCCTCTTCCTCCTCTTTCCCCCTTCTCCTTCTCCAACTAGGAAAGAAGGGAGTCCTACTCCCGGTGGGAGTAGGACTCCCCCTTGGCGGGCCCTCCTTGGCCAGCCACCCCCTCCCCTTGGCTCCTTTATATACGGGGGCAGGGGGCACCCTAGAACACACAAGTTGATCTTCGTGATCGTTCCTTAGCCGTGTGCGGTGCCCCCCTCCACCATATTACACCTCGGTCATATTGTAGCGGTGCTTAGGCGAAGCCCTGCGATGGTTGAACATCAAGATCGTCACCACGCCGTCGTGTTAACGGAACTCCTCCCCGATGCTTTGCTGGATCGGAGCCCGGGGAGCGTCATCGAGCTGAATGTGTGCCAAGAACTCGGAGGTGCCGGAGTACCGGTGCTTGGATCGGTTGGACCGGGAAGACGTACGACTACTTCCTCTACGTTGTGTCAACGCTTCCGCTTCGGTCTACGAGGGTACGTAGACAACACTCTCCCCTCTCATTGCTATGCATCACCATGATCTTGCGTGTGCGTAGGAAATTTTTTGAAATTACTACGTTACCCAACAGTGGTATCAGAGCCTAGGTTTTATGTGTTGATGTTATATGCACGAGTAGAACAGAAGTGAGTTGTGGGCGATATAAGTCATACTGCTTACCATCATGTCATACTTTCGTTCGGCGGTATTGTTTGGATGAAGCGGCCCGGACCGACATTACGCGTACGCTTACGCGAGACTGGTTCTACCGCCGTGCTTTGCACACAGGTGGCTGGCGGGTGTCAGTTTCTCCAACTTTAGTTGAACCGAGTGTGGTTATGCCCGGTCCTTGCAAAGGTTAAAATAGCACCAACTTGACAAACTATCGTTGTGGTTTTGATGCGTGGGTAAGATTGGTTCTTGCTAAGCCCGTAGCAGCCACATAAAATTTGTAACAACAAAGTAGAGGACGTCTAACTTGTTTTTGCAGGGCATGTTGTGATGTGATATGGTCAAGACATGATGCTAAATTTTATTGTATGAGATGATCATGTTTTGTAACCGAGTTATCGGCAACTGGCAGGAGCCATATGGTTGTCGCTTTATTATATGCAATGCAATCGCCCTGCAATGCTTTACTTTATCACTAAGCGGTAGCGATAGTCGTAGAAGCATAAGTTTGGCAAGACGACAACGATGTTACGATGGTGATCAAAGTGTCGCGCCGGTGACGTTGGTGATCATGACGATGCTTCGAAGATGGAGATCACAAGCACAAGATGATGATGGCCATATCATATCACTTATATTGATTGCATGTGATGTTTATCTTTTATGCATCTTATCTTGCTTTGATTGACTGTAGTATTATAAGATGATCCCTCACTAAATTATCATAGTAAAAGTGTTCTCCCTGAGTATGCACCGTTGCGAAAGTTCTTCGTGCTGAGACACCACGTGATGATCGGGTGTGATAGGATCTACGTTCAAATAGAACGGGTGCAAAACAGTTGCACACGCGGAATACTCAGGTTTAACTTGACGAGCCTAGCATATAACAGATATGGCCTCGGAACACGGAGACCGAAAGGTCGAGCATGAATCATATAGTAGATATGATCAACATAATGATGTTCACCATTGAAACTACTCCATCTCACGTGATGATCGGACATGGTTTAGTTGATATGGATCACGTGATCACTTAGAGGATTAGAGGGATGTCTATCTAAGTGGAAGTTCTTCAGTAATATGATTAATTGAACTTAAATTTATCGTGAACTTAGTCCCTGATAGTATCTTGCTTGTTTATGTTTGATTGTAGATTGATGGACTGTGTTGTTGTTCCGTTGAATTTTAATGCGTTCCTTGAGAAAGCAAAGTTGAAAGATGATGGTAGCAATTACACGGACTGGGTCCGTAACTTGAGGATTATCCTCATTGCTGCACAGAAGAGTTACGTCCTGGAAGCACCGCTAGGTGCCAGGCCTGCTGCTGATGCAACTGACAACGTTAAGAACGTCTGGCAGAGCAAAGCTGATGACTACTCAATAGTTCAATGTGCCATGCTTTACGGCTTAGAACCGGGACTTCAACGACGTTTTAAATGTCATGGGGCATATGAGATGTTCCAGGAGTTGAAGTTAATATTGCAGCAGAATGCCCGGATTGAGAGATATGAAGTCTCCAATAAATTCTATAGCTGCAAGATGGAGGAGAATAGTTCTGTCAGTGAGCATATACTCAAGATGTCTGGGTATTGTAATCACTTGATTCAACTGGGAGTTAATCTTCCGGATGATAGCGTCATTGACAGAATTCTCCAATCACTTCCACCAAGCTACAAGAGCTTCGTGATGAACTATAATATGCAAGGGATGGATAAGACAATTCCCGAGCTCTTCGCAATGCTAAAGGCCATGGAGGTAGAAATCAAGAAGGAGCATCAAGTGTTGATGGTCAACAAGACCACTAGTTTCAAGAAAAAGGGCAAAGGGAACAAGAAGGGGAAATTCAAGAAGAACAGGAAGCAAGTTGATGCTCAGGAGAAGAAACCCAAGTCTGGACCTAAGCCTGAAACTGAGTGCTTCTACTGCAAGCAGACTGGTCACTGGAAGCGGAACTGCCCCAAGTATTTGGCGGATAAGAAGGATGGCAAGGTGAACAAAGGTATATGTGATATACATGTTATTGATGTGTACCTTACTAATGCTCACAGTAGCACCTGGGTATTTGATACTGGTTCTGTTGCTAATATTTGCAACTCGAAACAGGGACTACGGATTAAGCGAAGATTGGCTAAGGACGAGGTGACGATGAGTGTGGGAAATGGTTCCAAAGTCGATGTGATCGCAGTCGGCACGCTACCTCTACATCTACCTTCGGGATTAGTATTAGACCTAAATAATTGTTATTTGGTGCCAGCGTTGAGCATGAACATTATATCTGGATCTTGTTTGATGCAAGACGGTTATTCATTTAAATCAGAGAATAATGGTTGTTCTATTTATATGAGTAATATCTTTTATGGTCATGCACCCTTGAAGAATGGTCTATTTTTATTGAATCTTGATAGTAGTGACACACATATTCATAATGTTGAAGCCAAAAGATGCAGAGTTGATAATGATAGTGCAACTTATTTGTGGCACTGCCGTTTAGGTCATGTCGGTGTAAAGCGCATGAAGAAACTCCATACTGATGGACTTTTGGAACCACTTGATTATGAATCACTTGGTACTTGCGAACCGTGCCTCATGGGCAAGATGACTAAAACGCCGTTCTCCGGTACTATGGAGAGAGCAACAGATTTGTTGGAAATCATACATACAGATGTATGTGGTCCGATGAATATTGAGGCTCGTGGCGGATATCGTTATTTTCTCACCTTCACAGATGACTTAAGCAGATATGGGTATATCTACTTAATGAAACATAAGTCTGAAACGTTTGAAAAGTTCAAAGAATTTCAGAGTGAAGTTGAAAATCATCGTAACAAGAAAATAAAGTTTCTACGATCTGATAGTGGAGGAGAATATTTGAGTTACGAGTTTGGTGTACATTTGAAACAATGCGGAATAGTTTCGCAACTCACGCCACCTGGAACACCACAACGTAATGGTGTGTCCGAACGTCGTAATCATAATTTACTTGATATGTTGCGATCTATGATGTCTCTTACAGATTTACCGCTATCGTTTTGGGGTTATGCTTTAGAGACGGACGCATTCACGTTAAATAGGGCACCATCGAAATCCGTTGAGACGACGCCTTATGAACTATGGTTTGGCAAGAAACCAAAGTTGTCGTTTCTTAAAGTTTGGGGCTGCGATGCTTATGTGAAAAAACTTCAACCTGATAAGCTCGAACCCAAATCGGAGAAATGTGTCTTCATAGTATATCCAAAGGAGACTGCTGGATACACCTTCTATCACAGATCTGAAGGCAAGACTTTTGTTGCTAAATTCGGAATCTTTCTAGAGAAGGAGTTTCTCTCGAAAGAACTGAGTGGGAGGAAAGTAGAACTTGATGAGGTAATTGTACCTACTCCCTTATTGGAAAGTAGTTCATCACAGAAACCGGTTTCTGCGACACCTACACCAATTAGTGAGGAAGTTGATGATGATGATCATGAAACTTCAGATCAAGTTACTACTGAGCCTCGTAGATCAACCAGAGTAAGATCCACACCATAGTGGTACGGCAATCCTGTTCTGGAAGTCATGCTACTAGATCATGATGAACCTACGAACTATGAAGAAGCGATGGTGAGCCCAAATTCCGCAAAATGGCTTGAAGCCATGAAATCTGAGATGGGATCCATGTATGAGAACAAAGTATGGACTTTGGTTGACTTGCCCGATGATCGGCAAGCAATTGAGAATAAATGGATCTTCAAGAAGAAGACTGACGCTGACGGTAATGTTACTATCTAGAAAGCTCGACTTGTCGCAAAAGGTTTTCGACAAGTTCAAGGGATTGCCTACGATGAGACCTTCTCACCTGTAGCGATGCTTAAGTCTGTCTGAATCATGTTAGCAATTGCCGCATTTTATGATTATAAAATTTGGCAAATGGATGTCAAAACTGCATTTCTGAATGGATTTCTGGAAGAAGAGTTGTATATGATGCAACCAGAAGGTTTTGTCGATCCAAAAGGAGCTAACAAAGTGTGCAAGCTCCAGCGATCCATTTATGGACTGGTGCAAGCCTCTCGGAGTTGGAATAAACGCTTTGATAATGTGATCAAAGCATTTGGGTTTGTACAGACTTTTGGAGAAGCCTGTATTTACAAGAAAGTGAGTGGGAGCTCTGTAGCATTTCTGATATTATATGTGGATGACATATTACTAATTGGAAATGATATAGAATTTTTGGATAGCATAAAGGGATACTTGAATAAGAGTTTTTCAATGAAAGACCTCGGTGAAGCTGCTTACATATTAGGCATTAAGATCTACAGAGATAGATCAAGACGCTTAATTGGACTTTCACAAAGCACATACCTTGACAAAGTTTTGAAGAAGTTCAAAATGGATCAAGCAAAGAATGGGTTCTTGCCTGTGTTACAAGGTGTGAAGTTGAGTAAGACTCAATGCCCGACCACTGCAGAAGATAGAGAGAAAATGAAAGATGTTCCCTATGCTTCAGCCATAGGCTCTATCATGTATGCAATGCTGTGTACCAGACCTGATGTGTGTCTTGCTATAAGTCTAGCAGGAAGGTACCAAAGTAATCCAGGAGTGGATCACTAGACAGCGGTCAAGAACATCCTGAAATACCTGAAAAGGACTAAGGATATGTTTCTCGTATATGGAGGTGACAAAGAGCTCATCGTAAATGATTACATTGATGCAAGCTTTGACACTGATCCGGACGATTCTAAATCGCAAACCGGATACGTGTTTACATTAAACGGTGGAGCTGTCAGTTGGTGCAGTTCTAAACAAAGCGTCGTGGCGGGATCTACATGTGAAGCGGAGTACATAGCTGCTTCGGAAGCAGCAAAAGAAGGAGTCTGGATGAAGGAGTTCATATCCGATCTAGGTGTCATACCTAGTGCATCGGGTCCAATGAAAATCTTTTGTGACAATACTGGTGCAATTGCCTTGGCAAAGGAATCCAGATTTCACAAGAGAACCAAGCACATCAAGAGACGCTTCAATTCCATCCGGAATCTAGACCACGTGGGAGACATAGAGATTTGCAAGATACATATAGATCTAAATGTAGCAGACCCATTGACTAAGCCTCTTCCACGAGCAAAACATGATCAACACCAAGACTCCATGGGTGTTAGAATCATTACTGTGTAATCTAGATTATTGACTCTAGTGCAAGTGGGAGACTGAAGGAAATATGCCCTAGAGGCAATAATAAAGTTATTATTTATTTCCTTATATCATGATAAATGTTTATTATTCATGCTAGAATTGTATTAACTGGAAACATTATACATGTGTGAATACATAGAGAAACAGAGTGTCACTAGTATGCCTCTACTTGACTAGCTCGTTAATCAAAGATGGTTAAGTTTCCTAACCATGAACAAAGAGTTGTCATTTGATTAATGGGATCACATCATTAGGTGAATGATCTGATTGACATGACCCATTCCATTAGCTTAGCACCCGATCGTTTAGTATGTTGCTATTGCTTTCTTCATGACTTATACATGTTCCTATGACTATGAGATTATGCAACTCCCATTTGCCGGAGGAACACTTTGTGTGCTACCAAACATCACAACGTAACTGGGTGATTATAAAGGAGCTCTACAGGTGTCTCCAAAGGTACATGTTGGGTTGGCGTATTTCGAGATTAGGATTTGTCACTCCGATTGTCGGAGAGGTATCTCTGGGCCCTCTCGGTAATGCACATCACATAAGCCTTGCAAGCATTGGAACTAATGAGTTAGTTGTGAGATGATGTATTACGGAACGAGTAAGGAGACTTGCCGGTAACGAGATTGAACTAGGTATTGAGATACCGACGATCGAATCTCGGGCAAGTAACATACCGATGACAAAAGGAACAACGTATGTTGTTATGCGGTCTGACCGATAAAGATCTTCGTAGAATATGTAGGAACCAATATGAGCATCCAGGTTCCGCTATTGGTTATTGACTGGAGACGTGTCTCGGTCATGTCTACATTGTTCTCGAACCGTAGGGTCCGCACGCTTAACGTTACAATGATAGTCTCATTATGAGTTTATGTATTTTGATGTACCGAAGGTTGTTCAGAGTCCCGGATGTGATCATGGACATGACGAGGAGTCTCGAAATGGTCGAGACATAAAGATCGATATATTGGAAGCCTATACTTGGATATCGAAATCGTTCCAGGTGAAATCGGGATTTTATCGGAGTACCGGGGGGTTACCGGAACCCCCCGGGGGTTATTGGGCCTACATGGGCCCTAAGGGAGAAGAGGAAAGGAGGCAAGAGGTGGCCACGCGCTCTTCCCCTCCCTAGTCCTAATAGGACAAGGAGAGGGTGCGGCGCCCCCCCTTTCCTTTCCCTCTTCCTCCTCTTTCCCCCTTCTCCTTCTCCAACTAGGAAAGAAGGGAGTCCTACTCCCGGTGGGAGTAGGACTCCCCCTTGGCGCGCCCTCCTTGGCCGGCCGCCCCCTCCCCTTGGCTCCTTTATATACGGGGGCAGGGGGCACCCTAGAACACACAAGTTGATCTTCGTGATCGTTCCATAGCCGTGTGCGGTGCCCTCCTCCACCATATTCCACCTCGGTCATATTGTAGCGGTGCTTAGGCGAAGCCCTGCGACGGTTGAACATCAAGATCGTCACCACGCTGTCGTGCTGACGGAACTTCTCCCCGAAGCTTTGCTGGATCGGAGCCCGGGGAGCATCATTGAGCTGAACGTGTGCCAAGAACTCGGAGGTGCCGGAGTAACGGTGCTTGGATCGGTTGGACCGGGAAGACGTACGACTACTTCCTCTATGTTGCGTCAACGCTTCCGCTTCGGTCTACGAGGGTACGTAGACAACACTCTCCCCTCTCGTTGCTATGCATCACCATGATCTTGCGTGTGTGTAGGAATTTTTTTGAAATTACTACGTTACCCAACATTTTCTTAGTTCGATCCTATTAGTAGTATCTTGATCTAGTAGAATAAAGTTTATGGCATGATCTAGTTTTGAGTTTTGCTTTATGATCTCTCTCTGTAATCGAGTCCGTGAGCTATATATAATAAAGATTAGTGTTGAGTCAAGGGCTTGATTATTTTGCCATGATCTTGGGTGAATAAAAGCAAGAAGAAAAGAATAAAAAGAAACAAAAAGTTCATATTGATCTTATTGAGAGTAATGACTTCACATAGAAAGAGTATGATGATTAAAAGTTGTTGGGAGTTGGCAGACATAGCTTTGGTCATTGTTGCAATTAATAGGAAGTAATAAGGAAAGAGAGATTTTCACATATAGATATATTATCATTGACATCTTTTATGATTGGGAGCACTCATTAAAATATGACATGCTAAAGGGTTGATGTTGGACAAGGAAGACAACGTAATGAGTTATGTCTTTCTTATATCTGAGATAAAGTATGTTGTCATGGATCCTCTAACTTGTTGAGCTTGCCTTTCCCCCTCATGCTAGCCAAATTCTCAGCACCAAGTAGAAATACTACTTGTGCTTCCAAATACCCTTAAACCAGTTTTTCCATGAGAGTCCACCATATCTACCTATGGATTGAGTAAGATCCTTCAAGTAAGTTGTCATCGGTGCAAAGCAATAAAAATTGCTCTAAATATGTATGATTGATTGGTGTGCGAGAAATAAGCTTTGTACGATCTTGTGATGTGGAAGTAATAAAAGCGACGGACTGCATAATAAAGGTTCATACCACAAGGGGCAATATAAAGTGACGTTCTTTTGCATTGAGATTTTGTGCATCCAACCATAAAAGCGCATGGCAACCTCTGCTTCCCTCTGCGAAGGGCCTATCTTTTATTATTATCTTCTACCTTATGCAAGAGTCACGGTGATCTTCACCTTTCCTTTTTCATTTTATCCTTTGGCAAGCTCAGCATGTTGGAAAGTTTTAATTGGATATAGGGGAGCATGAATTATTATTGTTGACATTACCCTTGAGGTAAAAGGTTGTGGGGCAAAACTATAAGCCCCTATCTTTATCGGTGTCCGATTAAAACTTCATAACCACAACTATTGCGCGAGTGTTAGCAATTATGAAGGACTAAATGATAGTTGAGTATGTGGACTTGCTTTTTAGCTCTGACATAGACTCTTCCCAATGTTATGATAAATTGCAATTGCTTCAATGACTGAGATTATAGTTTGTTGTTGCCCAATAAGGTTTATGATTTATACTTTTGCATTGTGAATAGATCATCACTTGAACATAAGTAATCATATGACAAATATATATATATATATATGTTGCTGTTATGAGAATAATCATGATGCCTTCATGTCCGTATTTTATTTTTATCGACGCCTCTACCTCTAAACATGAGGACATATTTATTGTTATCGGCTTTTCGCTTGAGGACAAGCGAGGTCTAATCTTGGGGGAGTTGATACGTCCATTTTGCATCATGCTTTTATATCAATATTTATTGCATTATGGACTGTTATTTCACTTTGTCACAATACTTATGGCTATTCTCTCTTATTTTACAAGGTTTACATAAGAAGGGAGAATGCCGGCAGCTGGAATTCTAGGCTGGAAAAGGAGCAAATATTAGAGACCTATTCTGCGCAACTCCAAAAGTCCTGAAACTCCACGGAACATCTTAAAATAAATAAAGAAAAATCCTCGCCAAAGATGAAGGCCAGGGGGCCCACACCCTACTCACGAGGGTGGGGGGCGCCGCCCCCCCTTAGGGCGTGCCCCCCTACCTCATTGGCCCCCTGGTGGCTCTCTGACGCCCATCTTCTCCTATATGAAGTATTTCGATGAGAAAAAAATAAGAAGGAACTTTTCAGGACGAGACTCCGCCGCCACGAGGCGGAACCAATCTAGAGCTGTGGCAGAGCTGTTCTGCCGGGGATACTTCCCTCCGGGAGGGGGCAATCATCACCATCATCATCACCAACGCTCCTCTCATCGGGAGAGGGCAATCTCCATCAACATCTTCACCAGCACCATCTCATCTCCAAACCCTAGTTCATCTCTTGTATCCAATTCTTGTCTCAAAGTCCAGGATTGGTGCTAGTAGGTTGCTAGTCGTGTTGATTACTCCTTGTAGTTGATGCTAGTTGGTTTATTTGGTGGAAGACCATATGTTCAGATCCTATATGCATATTATTACCCCTCTGATTATGAACATGAACATGCTTTGTGAGTAATTACGTTTGTTCCTGAGGACAAGGGAGAAGTCTTGCTATTAGTAGTCATGTGAATTTGGTATTCGTTCGATATTTTGATGAGATGTATGTTGTCTAGCCTCTAGTGGTGTTATGTGAACGTCGACTACATAACACTTCACCATTATTTGGGTCTAGAGGAAGGCATTGGGAAGTAATAAGTAGATGATGGGTTGCTAGAGTGACAGAAGCTTAAACCCTAGTTTATGCGTTGCTTCGTAAGGGGCTGATTTGGATCCACATGATTTATGCTATGGTTAGGTTTACCTTAATACTTTTGTTGTAGTTGCGGATGCTTGCAATAGAGGTTAATCATAAGTGGGATGCTTGTTCAAGTAATAACATCACCCAAGCACCGGTCCACCCACATATCAAATTATCGAAGTACCGAACGCGAATCATATGAACGTGATGAAAACTAGCTTGATGATATTCCCATGTGTCCTCGGGAGCGCTTTTCGTATTATAAGAGTTTGTTTAGGCTTGTCCTTTCCTACAAAAAGGATTGGGCCACCTTGCTGCACTTTATTTACTTTTGTTACTTGTTGCTCGTTACAATTTACCTTATCACAAAACTATCTGTTACCACTTATTTCAGTACTTGCAGAGAATACCTTGCTGAAAACCGCTTATCATTTCCTTCTGCTCCTCGTTGGGTTCGACACTCTTACTTATCGAAAGGACTACGATAGATCCCCTATACTTGTGGGTCATCAGTGCACCACCTATTGCCTCATCATCGTGGCTTAAGCCTGCACGCGTGTTGGTAACTTTGATGAGGTACGGTGGTTAACTGATTATGATCAATAGAATTCTGAGTTAGAGCATTCATGTATCCATGATTTGGTTTATTATTTTTATTTGTGAGGATTGATCATTTCTTATACTGGGACCAATAATTATTATTCATCCATCATTTGGTTTATTAGTTCTCTACATTTTCGAAGACATGGAATCTTTTCAGAGGAATCCAATACTGCATAAAAAATCAGATGCTGCAATATTCAATGCAGATTCAGCGGCAAATTCATACCTAAAGTGAACACAAAGATCTCATTTTCCTATTCTGTCATGTTGGTATATCCCTCCTACTTTTTGAGTTTACTCTTATTTCAGTTTCAAGGTGCACCTACATTTTCTCCTCAAGCGCAGCCAAGTACATAGTGGACAATTGTTTTTCAGCTATTTGTAAACCTGAAGTACTAGGCTGCTACCCCAATCCTGTCATCGTAATCTCGGATCAGCTAACTGAATTTACAATAAACATCAAATTCCATTGTGTACTAATTCTGATATCCAATCATTGCTTTCTATAGAGTAAATCAGCAAATTATGTAGGCTCCATATCACACTTGCTTTCGAATTTTAAGAAGTAAATAGCTTAGCTACATATTGATGCCTTCAGCTGTTTAAATCATATCATGTGGCTGCTCATCTGAGATGTATTTTCAAGCAAAAGAAACCATATTTTCGTTTTTTAAGTATGTATTCGTTTTGTGGATTTCAGAAAAAAGACCGAGATAAATACCAAATAGAAGTGGTCCGATTTGTTTGTGAACATAGTATTGAAATTTTTACATGTGTGAATTTTTCGGATTTTTTTTGACATTTAATTTTTTTAACTCAGAGATAAAAGCAAAAACGCAGTCTCCAGTTCCATATCGCTCCACTTTATTCTTTAATCAATCATGATTAGTTATACAACATTTAACATATGGGTATAAGTAAACTTAAATGCCTCTTTTGAACTATACCACTTATGAGCTTCAATTGTCTCAATGTTGTTACAAGCCGGCCACTAACTAGGACAGAAATACATTACTGTGTCATGTTAGTGTTAAGTCTATGTCCATATCATGTATTCATGTATTCATTCAACATTTCAAATGGAAATATCAATGTTCCACCAAATCGTTTTATGATGTCAACTTTGCTTCTTTCCTTTCAAGTATTGTATGTTTTTCTTTCAAGCTATTTTTGCAAAATTGTGAAAGTTAGAAGTCCCGTAACAACGTGCGGGGTATCATCTAGTTTTATCAACGATTAGCACCATATCATGACCATTAGAACTAACTGAAAATAGTCAGGTACATTAACTTGATCGTAATTAATTGCATGCAGTTAACACTTAATCATGAACATTATGACATAATAGAAAATTTTAGGCTGTAAAAACGGAGGAGCATAAATAGAAAGAAGGGGTAGTGGGGGGTTGCACATGGGCTGCACATATATACAGTGGTCACCCTACGCTGTGAAACAGAAGGCAAAGGACCAAACCATGGGCTCCAAGTGCTTCTTCTTCTTTCTCCTCTTCTTTTTGGTTTCCACCTTCACTCGTGGTGTTGCAGTTCTTCTAGATGTGCAGATCGATGCCTCAAATTCTGCTGCTAAGGGGATACCAGAGACGTTGTTTGGACTGTTCTTTGAAGTATGTAAAAACTCTTCTCACTTCTTTTTGAAACCTGTTCTTCTTTTTTTCCTCTTGATTTTCTTGATCCACTTCCCAATCACATTGTTAAATTTGTCTGCTAGTATTTTTCTGATTTACTTTTCGAGCACACTCCCAACACTAGTAGAAAAGGGGGCAAATGTTCAGGCCGGGTAAGCCCATTAGTCCCGGTTCAGTCTGGAACCGGGACCAATGGGTGCATTGGACCCGGTTCGTGAGCCCAGGGGGCCGGCCGGGCCACGTGGGCCATTGGTCCCGGTTCGTCTGGACCTTTTGGTCCCGATTTGTGGGACGAACCGGGACCAATGGTCCTGGCTCCTGGCCCACCACCATTGGCCCCGGTTGGAGGCATGAACCGGGACCAAAGGCCCCCCTTTAGTCTCGGTTCATGCCACCAACCGGGACCAATGGTGGTGCCTATATATACCCCCTCGCGCAAGAGCAGAGCACACTGCTCTGTTTTTTCTGGCCGAGGGGGAGAGGGCTTGGTGGTGCTCTAGCTCACCTCCTATGCACACAAGGTGTTCGATGGAATGCCCGAGCCACACTACTTAAGCTTTCTCCTCTTCAAGCTCGACCTCCAAGCTCCATTTTCCTCAATATTTGTCTAGGTTTAGCGGTCCGTCACGCCCCGCCCGCGTCTTCACCGCCGTCGATCACCCGCGCTGATCACATCACCGGCACCACCGTGGTGAGCCTCTTGTTCTTATCTTCTTTTTGAAATGAAAAATATTCTTACTTGTATGTTTAGATAGATACTTGTATCATTTTCTTACTTTTATTATTGCATCTTATATAGTGCGATGGTTTTGGTATCCGCCCCCGTCGGCCCTCGTCCTGTCTATGATTCGGATGTGGTATATATTATCTTTATAACTATTGGTTCATTTATTGTTTATGAAAAATATGCCGACCAACGTGACATAGATTTTATTTATCTAGGAGGTATGTGAACCGGAAATTCCAACCGACCCTATTGTTGAGAGGTTAAATTTAGTTGAAGAAGAAAACAATTTCTTGAAGGAAAAAATAAAAAAATTGAGGAGGAGAAGATGATATTGGGGTTGCATGTTGCGGATGTCGTCGATGATCACAAGATCAAGATGGATGCAATGCGCTTGAAGATTAGAAAGATTAGAAAATATGCCGTTCATACCGAGGCTTGGTATCATTATGCTGTTGGATCAATTGTTACCTTGGTTGCGATTATGATCGCGTTTGTTTTCGCATTGAAATGTTTTACATAGTTTCAATGTATGGTTTAATTAATTAGATGCTTTGGAGAGCTATATGTTGTTAGATGAGAACTATGTATGTACTTTGGTTTTAATGTGATGATGAACTTATATTAATTTGGTCACTTAATTATCTATTCATGATGTTCTGTAATGGTTTTTGACACACTTAATTATATATAACGCACGCAGATGAACCGGCAATGGATGTACGGTGACAGACACACCTCCGAGTACATTAAGGGTGTGCATGAATTTCTCGAAGCGGCTGAGGCAAACAAGCAGAATGGTTTTATGTGTTGTCCAATACGAAGTCTTACTCTGACCGGAAAATCCTTCACACCCACCTGCTTTACAAGGGTTTCATGCCACACTATAATGTTTGGACAAGGCACGGAGAAATAGGGGTTATGATGGAAGACGGCGAAGAAGAAGAGTACGATGACAACTATGTGCCCCCTGAATACGGTGATGCTGCAACGGGGGGAGCTGGTGAAGATCAAAAGGAACCAGACGATGTGCCCAATGATGCTGCAACGGGTGAAGCTGCTGAAGATCAAGAGGAACCAGACGATGTGCCCGATGATGATGATCTCCGCCGGGTCATTGTCGATGCAAGGACGCAATGCGAAAGTCAAAAGGAAAAGCTGGAGTTTGATTGCATGTTAGAGGATCAAAAAAAGAGTTGTACCCCAATTGCGAAGATGGCAACACAAAGCTCGGTACCGTACTAGAATTGCTGCAGTGGAAGGCAGAGTATGATGTGCCTGACAAAGGATTTGAGAAGCTACTGAAAATATTGAAGAAGAAGCTTCCAAAGGATAACGAATTGCCTGACAGTACATACGCAGCAAAGAAGGTCGTATGCCCTCTAGGATTGGAGGTGCAGAAGATACATGCATGCCCTAATGACAGCATCCTCTACCGCGGTGCATACAAGGATCTGAACGCATGCCCGGTATGTGGTGCATTGCGGTATAAGATCAGACGAGATGACCCTGGTGATGTTGACGGCGAGCCCCCCAGGAAGAGGGTTCCTGCGAAGGTGATGTGGTATGCTCCTATAATACCACGGTTGAAACATCTGTTCAGAAACGGAGATCATGCCAAGTTGATGCGATGGCACAGTGAGGACCGTAAGAAAGACGGGAAGTTCAGAGCACCCCTGACGGGTCGCAGTGGAGAAAAATCGAGAGAAAGTACTGGGATGAGTTTGAAAAGGACCCAAGGAACGTATGGTTTGCTTTAAGCACGGATGGCATTAATCCTTTCGGGGAGCAGAGCAGCAATCACAGCACCTGGCCCATGACTCTATGTATGTATAACCTTCCTCCTTGGATGTGCATGAAGCGGAAGTTCATTATGATGCCAGTTCTTATCCAAGGCCCTAAGCAACCCGGCAACGACATTGATGTGTATCTAAGGCCATTAGTTGAAGAACTTTTACAGCTGTGGAATGGAAACGGTGTATGTACGTGGGATGAGCACAATAAAGAGGAATTAAACCTAAAGGCGTTGTTGTTCGTGACCATAAACGATTGGCCCGCTCTCAGTAACCTTTCAGGACAGACAAACAAGGGATACCACGCATGCACGCACTGTTTGATTGACACCGAAAGTATATACCTGGACAGATCCAGGAAGAATGAGTACGTGGGCCATCGTCGATTTCTCCCAACCAACCATCAATGTCGAAAGAAAGGCAAGCATTTCAAAGGTGAGGCAGATCACCGGAAGAAGCCCGCCATGCGTACCGGTGATCACGTACTTGCTATGGTCAATGATTTACACGTAATCTTTGGAAAGGGTCCTAGCGGACTAGCTGTTCCGAATGACGCTGAGGCACACGCACCCATGTGGAAGAAGAAATCTATATTCCTCAACCTACCCTACTGGAAAGAGCTAGAGGTCCGCTCTTCAATCAACGTGATGCACGTGACGAAGAACCTTTGCGTGAACCTGTTAGGCTTCTTGGGCGTGTATGGGAAGACAAAAGATACACCTGAGGCACAGGAGGACCTGCAACGTTTGCACGAAAAAGACGGCATGCCTCCGAAGCAGTATGAAGGTCCTGTCAGCTACGCTCTTACAAAAGAAGAGAAAGAAATTTTCTTTGAATGCCTGCTCAGTATGAAGGTCCCGACTGGCTTCTCGTCGAATATAAAGGGAATAATAAATATGCCAGAGAAAAAGTTCTAGAACCTAAAGTCTGATGACTGCCACGTGATTATGACGCAACTGCTTCCGGTTGCATTGAGGGGGCTTCTACCGGAAAACGTCTGGTTAGCCATTGTGAAGCTATGTGCATTCCTCAATGCAATCTCACAGAAGGTGATCGATCCAGAAATCATACCAAGGCTAAGGAGTGATGTGGCGCAATGTATTGTCAGTTTCGAGCTGGTGTTCCCACCATCCTTCTTCAATATCATGATGCACGTCCTAGTTCATCTAGTCGACAAGATTGTCATTCTGGGGCCCGTATTTCTACACAATATGTTCCCCTTTGAGAGGTTCATGGGAGTGCTAAAGAAATATGTCCGTAACCGCGCTAGGCCAGAAGGAAGCATCTCCATGGGCCATCAAACAGAGGATGTCATCGGGTTTTGTGTTGACTTCATTCCTGGCCTTAAGAAGATAGGTCTCCCTAAATCACGGTATGAGGGGAGACTGACTGGAAAAGGCACGCTAGGAGCGGACTCAATAATATGTAGGGACGGGCATTCTTGGTCTAAAGTACACTACACAGTTTTACAGAACTCTACCTTGGTGACCCCGTATGTCGATGAACACAAGAATAGTCTGCGCTCCAAACACCCGGAGCAGTGCGACGACTAGATTACATGTGAACACATCAGGACTTTCAGCAGTTGGTTGGAAACACGTATCAGAGGTGACAACACTATTTGTGATGAGTTGTACTTGTTGTCCGGGGGACCATCTTTGACTGTATTGATTTACAATGGATACGAGATAAATGGGAATACATTTTACACGATTGAACAAGATCAAAAGAGCACCAACCAAAACAGCGTTGTCCGCTTTGTTGCAACAACCGAGAAGGGAAAGGACACATATTATGGTTACATAGTGGACATATGGGAACTTGACTACGGACATGATTTTAAGGTATCTTTGTTTAAGTGCAAATGGGTCAATCTGTCAGGAGGCGGGGTACAGGTAGACTCACAGTACAGAATGACAATAGTGGATCTGAAAAATCTTGGGTACACTGACGAACCGTTCGTCCTAGCCAATGATGTGGCACAGGTTATCTATGTGAAGGACATGTCTACCAGACCGAGAAAAAGAAAAGATAAGGAAGCGAATACATCATACGATGAGCCAAAGCGCCACATAGTTCTTTCAGGAAAAAGGGACATCGTGGGAGTGGAGGGCAAGACAGACATGTCTGAAGATTATGAAAAGTTTCCCAAAATTCCTCCCTTCAAAGTCAAGGCTGACCCAAGCATCCTGATAAACGATGAAGATTATCCATGGTTACGGCGCAATAAGCAAATGACACAAGCGAAGAAAAAGTGAAGACTTTCTCCCGCAACTATTATGATGATACCATGCCAACTTTGTAACAGACGAGTATGATACCATTCTCCATTTTGTACATGCACATGCTATGCCAACTTTTTCAGAGTTCATTTCAAATGCTTTAATGTCTTATGGTTTGGCCCTCGTAATACCATTAATCCCGGTTCACTCCTTGTCAACAATGTTCTCACCAATAACACTCTCAAGAGGGCAACAAACTTGTGATTCACACAAATTTCAAAGAATTCAAATTTTAACTATTCTAATTTGAAAACTAATGGCACTAACAGAAAGTTTATAATTTTTCTAAAACTAAAAGCAAAAAGAATTAGAAAATAAAGCAAAAAAAAAGAAAATAAATAATGCAGAAAACAAAACAAAAAAACTGAAATAAAAATAAAAATAGCAACAATAAGTATTTTGTTGTAAGTAGAAACAAAATAAAATAGATAAAGCAACAAAGAAAACAAAAAACAAAAAAAGTGTTTTCAAATTTGAAAACTAATGGCAATAGCAAAAAGTTTATAATTTTTCTAAAACTAAAAGCATAAGGAATTAAAAAAATAAAGAAAAAAACAAAAGAAAATAAAATAAATAAAGCAACAAAAAAACAAAAAAAGTGCCACCTACTGGGCCCCCACAACCTGAATACGACTAGAAACCCATCCATGGGCCAGGATTCAGGCCCGCAGGAGCCCAATAGGCCCACACGCATAGCAGTGACAATTAGGCCCGTAAGCCTGCAATGGAGAGAAGCTCGAGAGGGGTGCGGCAGTGGGGCTTATAAACCACTGCGCACCCCTCTCAACTAGCGAGGTGGGACTAAACTTTCGACGCGGTAGCAGCAGCACAAGGCCTTTGGTCCCGGTTGGTGGCACCAACCGGGACTAAAGGTCGGCATTGGTCCCGGTTGGTGCCACGAACCGGTACCAATGACCCCCTTTAGTCCCGGTTGGTGCCACCAACCGGGACCACAGGCCGCCGCTTCCGCCCTTTGGGCTGCTGAAAAGTGGCCTTTGGTCCCGGTTGGTGGCACCAACTGGGACTAATGCCTACCTTTAGTCCCGGTTGCTGCCACGAATTGGGACTAAAGGCTCTGCTATATAAGTCCACGCTTAGGAAATTTTCACTCTCATCTTGCAGTTGCCGCCCCCGACGACGCCGACGCTGCCAGGCTGCCCCGACTCCGCCCGCCCCGGCCCGCCCCCGTCGTCGACGTCGCCCGCGCCCCTGCCCCGACACGCGCTGCCCCGGCCCGCCCCCGTTGCCGTCGCCCGCGTCCCTGCCCCGACGCGCGCCGCCCCGGCCCGCCCTCACCGTCACCCGCGCCGGCCCCTTTCCCGACGCGCGCCGCCCCGGCCCGCCGTCGCCGTCGCCCGCGCCCCCTACCCCGAGCGCGCGCCCACTGCCCCGTCGCCATCCTCGCCGCCGACCCCGCGGCCCTCCTGGTCCGGCCGGCGCCCTCCCTAGTTAGCATTTTTTTCATATATATGCTTTTTTTCATATATATGCTTTTTCATATATATGTGTATATGTTCTCTGTGTATATATATGTTCATGTATTTTTCTTCTTCTTTTTCTTCGATCTTCTCCTCTAGCTATTCCTTTCTTCTTCTCCTCTTTTTCTTCTTCATTTTCTTATGTTTTATCGGGTCTGTCATCGTCGATATACCCCTCCCGATCACTTCAACACGTGAGGGGGGGGGGTCGATATAACCCCTCCCCGATAATATTATTTTCCCATGTACATATATCGTCGTTGTCGATATAAATGTACCCCCTCCCCGATAACATTATTTTCCCGTGTATGTATCTCATCGTTGTCGACATTACCCCCTCCCGGAAAACTTCGATAGTGAAAACTCTCGAGGAGTACACCCAAACTAATATATCCACGTGCTGTCATGCTTGTGTAATAATTACCATGTCGTAATATATATTTGCAGAAACAATGGAGCACGGACGAGACGAGGAAGCAGAAGAGAGGTTGCGGGACATAATCTTAGACGGAGGTGATGTCATGTCGTGTTTTCTTAACGACAATGATGGTCTGGAAGAACAGCAGGGTGAAGAAGCAGGTCCGGAAGAACAGCAAGGTGAAGAAGCAGGTCCGGAAGAACAGGGTGATGGCTCCGGTGACCGAACAGAGTCCGACCAGGTAAATATATTAGTTAACTATGTGCTGAGACTAGCTAATTGATGCATTCATTGTTTTGGTACGTACACATACTAATTAACTCTTGTCTTTCTTCTTTTTTCTAGCCCTCCGAATCGAGCACAACTTCGGTAAAGAGACGAGGCCCGAAGAAAAAGTTGCACGAGGATGAAAGGTTTGAGATCACAGCAATCGCGCGTGACGGCCTACGGATTGAACCCATCCAGACGAAGGATGCATTTACTGCTCAGTGTGGGGTTCTTGTTAGGGACAAGATCCCGATCAGCATCCACCAATGTTTTAAGCCGGCTAAAGAAGACCCTGAGGTCTCTTATGTTAATGATATGCAGAAAGATGATCTTTGGAAGGAGCTGAAGGCAAATTTCACCCTACCGCCAGAGGAGGATCCGGAGAACCCGGTTATAGAGCAATTAATTAAGTCTGCTGCTCTTAAGAAGATGGCAGAGCTATTCAGGAGGTTGAAGAATGAGCTGAAAAGGTTTGTCAACAAAGAAGAGACACCAGAATTCAAGGGCAAATATGAGAAGATCAGAGATCAATGGCCCGCATTTGTGGCCCAAAAGACATCGGATAAGAGTAAGAAGATGTCGGAGACAAACAAGAAAAATGTTGCGAAGAAGATGATGTTGGGGATCGTAGCAGAAATTAAAAAATTTCTACGCATCACCAGGATCAATCTATGGAGTATTCTAGCTACGAGGGGAATAGGAGTGCATCTACATACCCTTGTAGATCGCGAGCGGAAGCGTTCAAGTGAACGGGGATGATGGAGTCGTACTCGTCGTGATCCAAATCACCAATGACCAAGTGCCGAACGGACAACACCTCCGCGTTCAACACACGTACAGTTGGGAAGAAGTCTCCTCCTTCTTGATTCAGCAAGGGGGAAGGAGAGGTTGATGAAGATCCAGCAGCACGACGGCGTGGTGGTGGATGCAGCAGGATCCTAGCAGGGCTTCGCCAAGCGCAAGCGGGGAGGAGAGGTGTTGCGGAGGGAGAGCGAGGAGCCAAGGGCAAGGGTGCGGCTGCCCTCCCTCCCCCCTCTTTATATAGGGGCCTTGGGGGCGCTGGCCCTAGGAGATCTAATCTCCAAGGGGGCGGCGGCCAAGGCGTGGCTTCCCCCAAAGCCAAGTGGGGGGCGCCCCCACCCCTAGGGTTTCCCAACCCTAGGCGCAGGGGGGCCCAAGGGGGCGCACCAGCCCACCAGGGGCTGGTTCCCCTCCCACTTCAGCCCATGGGGCCCTCCGGGATAGGTGGACCCACCCAGTGGACCCCCGGGACCCTTCCGGTGGTCCCGGTACAATACCGGTAACCCCCGAAACCTTCCCGATGGCCGAAACTGGACTTCATATATATAAATCTTTACCTCCGGACCATTCCCGAACTCGTCGTGATGTCCGAGATCTCATCCGGGACTCCGAACAACTTTTGGTTTACTGCATACTAATATCTCTACAACCCTAGCGTCACCGGACCTTAAGTGTGTAGACCCTACGGGTTCGGGAGACAGGTAGACATGACCGAGACGCCTCTCCGGTCAATAACCAACAGCGGGATCTGGATACCCATGTTGGCTCCCACATGCTCCTCGATGATCTCATCGGATGAACCACGATGTCAAGGACTCAATTAATCCCGTATTCAATTCCCTTTGCCAATCGGTACGTTACTTGCCCGAGACTCGATCATCGGTATCCCAATACCTTGTTCAATCTCGTTACCGGCAAGTCACTTTACTCATACTGTAATGCATGATCCCGTGGCCAACCCCTTGGTCACATTGAGCTCATTATGCTGATGCATTACCGAGTGGGCCCAGAGATACCTCTCCGTCATACGGAGTGACAAATCCTAGTCTCGATTCGTGCCAACCCAACAGACACTTTCGGAGATACCCTTAGTGCACCTTTATAGCCACCCAGTTACGTTGTGACGTTTGATACACCCAAAGCACTCCTACGGTATCTGGGAGTTGCACAATCTCATGGTCTGAGGAAATAATACTTGACATTAGAAAAGCTCTAGCAAACGAACTACACGATCTTTGTGCTATGCTTAGGTTTGGGTCTTGTCCATCACATCATTCTCCTAATGATGTGATCCCGCTATCAATGACATCCCCATGTCCATAGCCAGGAAACCATGACTATCTGTTGGTCAACGAGCTAGTCAACTAGAGGCTCCATAGGGACACATTGTGGTCTATGTATTCACACATGTAATACGATTTCCGGATAACACAATTATAGCATGAATAATAGACAATTATCATGAACAAAGAAATATAATAATAACCATTTTATTATTGCCTCTAGGGCATATTTCCAATAGTCTCCCACTTGCACTAGAGTCAATAGTCTAGTTACATTGTGATGAATCGAACACCCATGGAATTCTGGTGTTGATCATGTTTTGCTCTAGGGAGAGGTTTAGTCAACGGATCTGCTACATTCAGGTCCGTATGTACTTTAAAAATTTCTATGTCTCCATTTTGAAAATTTTCACGAATGGCGTTGAAGCGACGTTTTATATGCCTGGTCTTCCTGTGAAACCTGGGCTCCTTCGCAAGGGCAATAGCTCCAGTGTTGTCACAGAAGAGAGTCATCAGGTCCGACGCATTAGGTATGACTCCTAGGTCGATAGTGAACTCCTTCACCCAGACTGCTTCTTGTGCTGCCTCCGAGGCTGCCATATACTCTGCTTCACATGTAGATCCCGCCACGACCTTTGCTTGCAACTGCACCAGCTTACTGCCCCACCATTCAAAATATACACGTATCCGGTTTGAGACTTAGAGTCATCCAGATCTGTGTCGAAGCTAGCGTCGACGTAACCCTTTACGACGAGCTCTTCGGCACCCCCATAAACGATAAACATATCCTTAGTCCTTTTCAGGTACTTCAGGATGTTTTTGACCGCTGTCCAGTGTTCCTTGCCGGGATTACTTTGGTACCTACCTACCAAACTTACGGCAAGGTTTACATCAGGTCTGGTACACAGCATGGCATACATAATAGACCCTATGGCTAAGGCATAGGGGATGACACTCATCTCTTCTATATCTTCTGCCGTGGTCGGGCATTGAGCCGTGCTCAATCGCACACCTTGCAATACAGGCAAGAACCCCTTCTTGGACTGATCCATATTGAACTTCTTCAATACCTTGTCAAGGTACGTACTTTGTGAAAGACCGATGAGGCGTCTCGATCTATCTCTATAGATCTTGATGCCTAATATATAAGCAGCATCTCCAAGGTCCTTCATTGAAAAACACTTGTTCAAATAGGCCTTTATGCTTTCCAAGAATTCTATATCATTTCCCATCAATAGTATGTCATCCACATATAATATGGGAAATGCTACAGAGCTCCCACTCACTTTCTTGTAAACGCAGGCTTCTCCATAAGTCTGCATAAACCCAAACGCTTTGATCATCTCATCAAAGCGAATGTTCCAACTCCAATATGCTTGAACCAGCCCATAGATTGAGCGCTGGAGCTTGCACACCTTGTTAGCATTCTTAGTATCGACAAAACCTTCCGGCTGCATCATATACAATTCTTCTTTAAGAAAGCCGTTAAGGAATGCCGTTTTGACGTCCATTTGCCATATCTCATAATCATAGAATGCGGCAATTGCTAACATGATTTGGACGGACTTCAGCTTCGCGACGGGTGAGAAAGTCTCATCATAGTCAACTCCTTGAACTTGTCGATAACCCTTAGCGACAAGTCGAGCCTTATAGATGGTCACATTACCATCCGCGCCTGTCTTCTTCTTAAAGATCCATTTATTTTCTATGGCTCACCGATCATCGGGCAAGTCATTCAAAGTCCATACTTCGTTTTCATACATGGATTCTATCTCGGATTTCATGGCTTCTAGCCATTTTTCGGAATCTGGGCCCGCCATCGCTTCCTCATAGTTCGAAGGTTCACCGTTGTCTAACAACATGATTTCCAGGACAGGGGTTGTCGTACCACTCTGGTGCGGAATGTGTCCTTGTGGACCTACGAAGTTCAGTAGGAGCTTGATCCAAAGTATCTTGATCATCATCATTAACCTCCTCTCTAATTGGTGCAGGCACCACAGGAACATTTTCCTGAGCTGCGCTACTCTCCGCTTCAAGAGGCAGTACTTCATCAAGCTCTACTTTCCTCCCACTTACTTCTTTCGAGAGAAACTCTTTCTCTAGAAAGGATCTATTCCTGGCAACAAAGATCTTGCCTTCGGATCTGAGGTAGAAGGTATACCCAATGGTTTCCTTAGGGTATCCTATGAAGATGCATTTTTCCGACTTGGGTTCGAGCTTTTCAGGTTGCAGTTTCTTGACATAAGCATCGCATCCCCAAACTTTTAGAAACGACAGCTTAGGTTTCTTCCCAAACCATAATTCATACGGTGTCGTCTCAACGGATTTCGACAGAGCCCTATTTAAAGTGAATGCGGCAGTCTCTAAAGCATAGCCCCAAAATGAGAGTGGTAGATCGGTAAGAGACATCATAGATCGCACCATATCCAATAGAGTGTGATTACGACATTCGGACACACCGTTACGCTGAGGTGTTCCAGGCGGCGTGAGTTGTGAAACGATTCCATGTTTCCTTAAGTGTGTGCCAAATTCATGACTTAAATATTCTCCCCCACGATTTGATCGTAAGAACTTTATTTTTCTGTCACATTGATTCTCAACCTCACTCTGAAATTCCTTGAACCTTTCAAAGGTCCCAGACTTGTGTTTCATTAAGTAGACATACCCATATCTACTCAAGTCATCAGTGAGAGTGAGAACATAACGATAGCCACCGCGAGCATCAACACTCATTGGACCGCACACATCAGTATGTATAGTTTCCAATAAGTTGGTTGCTCGCTCCATTGTTCCGGAGAACGAAGTCTTGGTCATTTTACCATGAGGCATGGTTCGCACGTGTCAAATGATTCGTAATCAAGAGACTCTAAAAGTCCATCTGCATGGAGCTTCTTCATGCGTTTGACACCTATGTGACCAAGGCGGCAGTGCCACAAGTATGTGGGACTATCATTATCAACTTTACATCTTTTGGTATTCACACTATGAACATGTGTAACATTACGCTCGAGATTCATTAAGAATAAACCATTCACCAGCGGGGCATGACCATAAAACATATCTCTCATATAAATTGAACAACCATTATTCTCGGATTTAAATGAGTAGCCATCTCGAATTAAACGAGATCCTGATACAATGTTCATGCTCAAAGCTGGAACTAAATAACAATTATTGAGGTTTAAAACTAATCCCGTAGGTAAATGTAGAGGTAGCGTGCCGACGGCGATCACATCGACCTTGGAACCATTCCCGACGTGCATCGTCACCTCGTCCTTCGCCAGTCTCCGTTTATTCCGCAGCTCCTGCTTTGAGTTACAAATATGAGCAATCGCACCGGTATCAAATACCCAGGAGCTACTACGAGTGCTGGTAAGGTACACATCAATAACACGTATATCACATATACCTTTGGTGTTGCCGGCCTTCTTGTCCGCTAAGTATTTGGGGCAGTTCCTCTTCCAGTGACCACTCTCCTTGCAATAAAAGCACTCAGTCTCGGGCTTGGGTCCATTCTTTGGCTTCTTCCCGGCAGCTTGCTTGCCGGGCGCGGCAACTCCCCTGCCGTCCTTCTTGAAGTTCTTTTTACCCTTGCCCTTCTTGAACTTAGTGGTTTTATTGACCATCAACACTTGATGTTCCTTCTTGACTTCTACCTCTGCTGATTTCAGCATAGCAAATACTTCAGGAATGGTCTTTTCCATCCCCTGCATATTGAAGTTCATCACAAAGCTCTTGTAGCTTGGTGGAAGCGACTGAAGGATTCTGTCAATGACCGCATCATCCAGGAGATTAACTCCCAGATGAGTCAAGCGGTTGTGCAACCCAGACATCTTGAGTATGTGTTCACTGACAGAGCTATTTTCCTCCATCTTACAACTAAAGAAATTGTCGGAGACTTCATATCTCTCAACCCGGGCATGAGCTTGGAAAACCATTTTCAGTTCCTCGAACATCTCATATGCTCCGTGTTGCTCAAAACGCTTTTTGCACGCTGCTGCCAAGCGTTCATAACGTCTTGGTTCTCTGGGATGGGTGCTTCACCTAGCGGTGCTTCTAGGACATAATCTTTCTTGGCAGCTATGAGGATGATCCTCAGGTTTCGGACCCAGTCCGTATAGTTGCTGCCATCATCTTTCAGCTTGGTTTTCTCTAGGAACGCCTTGAAGTTGAGGGCAACATTAGCGTGGGCCATTTGATCTACAAGACATAGTGTAAAGATTTTAGACTAAGTTCATGATAATTAAGTTCATCTAATCAAAGTATTCAATGAACTCCCACTTAGATAGACATCCCTCTAGTCATCTAAGTGAAACATGATCTGAGGCAACTAGGCCGTGTCCGATCATCACGTGAGACGGACTAGTCAACATCGGTGAACATCTACATGTTGATCGTATCTTCTATACGACTCATGCTCGACCTTTCGGTCCTCCGTGTTCCGAGGCCATGTCTGTACATGCTAGGCTCGTCAAGTCAACCTAAGTGTATTGCGTGTGTAAATCTGGCTTACACCCGTTGTATTCGAACGTTAGATTCTATCACACCCGATCAACATGTGGTGCTTCGAAACAACGAACCTTCGCAACGGTGCACAGTTAGGGGGAACACTTTCTTGAAATTAATTCGAGGGATCATCTTATTTAAGCTACCGTCATTCTAAGCAAATAAGATGTAAAACATGATAAACATCACATGCAATCAAATAGTGACATGATATGGCCAATATCATTTCGCTCCTTTTGATCTCCATCTTCGGGGCGCCATGATCATCGTCGTCACCGGCATGACACCATGATCTCCATCATCGTGTCTTCATGAAGTTGTCACGTCAACTATTACTTCTACTACTATGGCTAACGGTTTAGCAATAAAGTAAAGTATTACATGACATTATATGTTGACACGCAGGTCACAAATAAATTAAGACAACTCCTATGGCTCCTGCCGGTTGTCATACTCATCGACATGCAAGTCGTGATTCCTATTACAAGAACATGATCATCTCATACATCACATATATCATTCATCACATCCTTTGGCCATATCACATCACAAAACACTTGCTGCAAAAACAAGTTAGACGTCCTCTAATTGTTGTTGCAAGTTTTTACGTGGCTGCTATAGGTTTCTAGCAAGAACGTTTCTTACCTACGCCAAAACCACAACGTGAATTGCCAATTTCTATTTACCCTTCATAAGGACCCTGTTCATCGAATCCGATCCGACTAAAGTGGGAGAGACACACACCCGCCAGCCACCTTATGCAACTAGTGCATGTCAGTCCATGGAACCGGTCTCACGTAAGCGTACGTGTAAGGTTGGTCCGGGCCGCTTCATCCCACAATGCCGCCGAATCAAGATAAGACTAGTAACGGCAAAATAATTGACAATATCGACGCCCACAACTGCTTTGTGTTCTACTTGTGCATAGAAACTACGAATAGACCTAGCTCATGACGCCACTGTTGGGGATCGTAGCAGAAATTAAAAAAACTCTATCCATCACCAAGATCAATCTATGGAGTATTCTAGCTACGAGGGGAATAGGAGTGCATCTACATACCCTTGTAGATCGCGAGCGGAAGCGTTCAAGTGAACGGGGATGATGGAGTCGTACTCGTCGTAATCCAAATCACCGATGACCAAGTGCCGAACGGACAGCACCTCCGCGTTCAACACACGTACAGTTGGGAAGACGTCTCCTCCTTCTTGATCCAGCAAGGGGGAAGGAGAGGTTGATGAAGATCCAGCAGCACGACGGCGTGGTGGTGGATGCAGCAGGATCCCGGCAGGGCTTCGCCAAGCGCAAGCGGGGAGGAGAGGTGTTGCGGAGGGAGAGGGAGGCGCCAAGGGCAAGGGTGCGGCTGCCCTCCCTCCCCCCCCTCTTTATATAGGGGCCTTGGGGGGGCGCCGGCCCTAGGAGATCTAATCTCCAAGGGGGCGGCGGCCAAGGGGTGGCTTCCCCCCCAAGCCAAGTGGGGGGTGTTGGGGAACGTTGCAGAAAACAAAAAAATTCCTACGGTTTCACAAAGATCCATCTATGAGTTCATCTAGCAACGAGTGATCGGATTGCATCTACATACCTTTGTAGATCACACGCGGAAGCGTTCAAAGAACGGGGATGAGGAAGTCGTACTCGACGTGATCCAAATCACCGGAGATCCTAGCGTCGAACGGACGGCACCTCCGCGTTCAACACACATACAGTCAGCGTGACGTCTCCTCCTTCTTGATCCAGCAAGGGGGAAGGAGAGGTTGATGAAGATCCAGCAGCACGACGGCGTGGTGGTGGATGCAGGGGTCACCGCAGCAGGGCTTCGCCGTTCTACTACGAGAGGGAGAGGTGTTGCAGGGGAGAGGGAGGCGCCAAGACTCAAGGGTATCGCTGCCCCCTCCCTCCCCCCCTTTATATAGGCCCCCTAGGGGGTGCGCCGGCCCTAGGAGATGGGATCTCCTAGGGGGGCGGCGGCCAAGGGGTGGAGTGTCCCCCAAGCCAGGTGGGGCGCCCCCCCCCCCCCCACCCTAGGGTTCCCAACCCTAGGCGCATGGGATGGGCCAAGGGGGGCGCACCAGCCCACTATGGGCTGGTTCCCCTCCCCACTTTGGCCCATGGGGCCCTCCGGGATGGGTGACCCCACCCGGTGGACCCCCGGGACCCTTCCGGTGGTCCCGGTACAATACCGGTGACCCCCGAAACTCTCCCGATGGCCGAAACTGCACTTCCTATATATAATTCTTCACCTCCGGACCATTCTAGAACTCCTCGTGACGTCCAGGATCTCATCCGGGACTCCGAACAACTTTCGGGTTACTGCATATTCATATCTCTACAACCCTAGCGTCACCGAACCTTAAGTGTGTAGACCCTACGGGTTCGGGAGACATGTAGACATGACCGAGATGGCTCTCCGGTCAATAACCAACAGCGGGATCTGGATACCCATGTTGGCTCCCACATGCTCCTCGATGATCTCATCGGATGAACCACGATGTCGAGGATTCAAGCAACCCCGTATACAATTCCCTTTGTCAATCGGTACGTTACTTGCCCGAGATTCGATCGTCGGTATCCCAATACCTCGTTCAATCTCGTTACCGGCAAGTCACTTTACTCGTACCGTAATGCATGATCCCGTGACCAGACACTTGGTCACTTTGAGCTCATTGTGATGATGCATTACCGAGTGGGCCCAGAGATACCTCTTCGTCATACGGAGTGACAAATCCCAGTCTTGATCCGTGTCAACCCAACAGACACTTTCGGAGATACCCGTAGTATACCTTTATAGTCACTCAGTTACGTTGTGAAGTTTGGTACACCCAAAGCACTCCTACGGTATCCGGGAGTTACATGATCTCATGGTCTAAGGAAAAGATACTTGACATTGGAAAAACTCTAGCAAACGAACTATACGATCTTGTGCTATGTTTAGGATTGGGTCTTGTCCATCACATCATTCTCCTAATGATGTGATCTCGTTATCAATGACATCCAATGTCCATAGTCAGGAAACCATGACTATTTGTTGATCAACGAGCTAGTCAACTAGAGGCTTACTAGGGACATGTTGGTGTCTATGTATTCACACATGTATTACGATTTCCAGATAACACAATTATAGCATGAATAAAAGACAATTATCATGAACAAGGAAATATAATAATAATCCTTTTATTATTGCCTCTAGGGCATATTTCCAACAGTCTCCCACTTGCACTAGAGTCAATAATCTAGTTACATTGTGATGAATCGAACACCCATGGAATTCTGGTGTTGATCATGTTTTGCTCTAGGGAGAGGTTTAGTCAACGGATCTGCTACATTCAGGTCCGTATGTACTTTACAAATCTCTATGTCTCCATTTTGAACACTTTCACGAATGGAGTTGAAGCGACGCTTGATATGCCTGGTCTTCCTGTGAAACCTAGGATCCTTGGCAAGGGCAATAGCTCAAGTGTTGTCACAGAAGAGAGTCATCGGGCCCGACGCATTGGGTATGACTCCTAGGTCGGTAATGAACTCATTCACCCAGACTGCTTCGTGTGCTGCCTCCGAGGCTGCCATGTACTCCGCTTCACATGTAGATCCCGCCACAACGCTTTGCTTGCAACTGCACCAGCTTACTGCCCCACCATTCAAAATATACACATATCCGGTTTGTGACTTAGAGTCATCCAGATCTGTGTCGAAGCTAGCGTCGACGTAACCCTTTACGACGAGCTCTACGTCACCTCCATAAACGAGAAACATTTCCTTAGTCCTTTTCAGGTACTTCAGGATATTCTTGACCGCTGTCCAGTGTTCCTTGCCGGCATTACTTTGGTACCTACCTACCAAACTTCAGCTTTGCCACGGGAGAGAATGTCTCATCGTAGTCAACCCCTTGAACTTGTCGATAACCCTTAGCGACAAGCCTAGCTTTATAGATGGTCACATTACCATCCGCGTCTGTCTTCTTCTTAAAGATCCATTTATTTTCTATGGCTCGCCGATCATCGGGAAAGTCAGTCAAAGTCCATACTTCGTTTTCATACATGGATCCTATCTCGGATTTCATGGCTTCCAGCCATTTGTCGGAATTCGGGCCCGCCATCGCTTCTTCATAGTTCGAAGGTTCACCATTGTCTAACAACATGATTTCCAAGACAGTGTTGACGTACCACTCTGGTGCGAAATGTGTCCTTGTGGACCTTCGAAGTTCAGTAGGAGCTTGATCAGAAATATCTTGATCATCATCATTAACTTCCTCTCTAATTGGTGCAGGCACCACAGGAACATTTTCCTGAGCTGCGCTACTCTCCGCTTCAAGAGGCAGTACTTCATCAAGCTCTACTTTCCTCCCACTTACTTCTTTCGAGAGAAACTCTTTCTCTAGAAAGGATCTATTCCTGGCAACAAAGATCTTGCCTTCGGATCTGAGGTAGAAGGTATACCCAATGGTTTCCTTAGGGTATCCTATGAAGACGCATTTTTCCGACTTGGGTTTGAGCTTTTTAGGTTGAAGTTTCTTGACATAAGCATCGCATCCCCAAACTTTTAGAAACGACAGCTTAGGCTTCTTCCCAAACCATAATTCATACGGTGTCGTCTCAACGGATTTCGATGGAGCCCTATTTAAAGTTAATGCGGCAGTCTCTAAAGCATAGCCCCAAAATGACAATGGTAAATCGGTAAGAGACATCATAGATCGCATCATATCCAATAGAGTGCGATTACGACGTTCGGACACACCATTACGCTGAGGTGTTCCAGGCGGCGTGAGTTGTGAAACTATTCCACATTTTCTTAAGTGTGTGCCAAATTCGTGACTCAAGTATTCTCCTCCACGATCTGATCGCAAAAACTTGATTTTTCTGTCACGTTGATTCTCAACCTCACTCTGAAATTCCTTGAACTTTTCAAAGGTTTCAGACTTGTGTTTCATTAAGTAGACATACCCATATCTACTCAAGTCATCAGTGAGGGTGAGAACGTAACGATAGCCACCACGAGCCTCAACACTCATTGGACCGCACACATCAGTATGTATGATTTCCAATAGGTTGGTTGCTCGCTCCATTGTTCCTGAGAACGGAATCTTGGTCATCTTACCCATGAGGCATGGTTCGCACGTGTCAAATGATTCATAATCAAGAGACTCTAAAAGTCCATCTGCATGGAGCTTCTTCATGCGTTTGACACCTATGTGACCAAGGCGGCAGTGCCACAAGTATGTGGGACTATCATTATCAACCTTACATCTTTTGGTATTCACACTATGAATATGTGTAGCATTACGCTCGAGATTCATTAAGAATAAATCATTCATCATAGGAGCATGACCATAAAACATATCTCTAGAACAACCATTATTCTCGGATTTAAATGAGTAGCCATCTCGAATTAAACGAGATCCTGATACAATGTTCATGCTCAAAGCTGGTACTAAATAACAATTATTGAGGTTTAAAACTAACCCCGTGGGGAAATGTAGAGGTAGCGTGCCGACGGCGATCACATCGACCTTGGAACCATTCCCGACGCGCATCGTCACCTCATTCTTCGCCAGTCTCCGTTTATTCCGCAACTCCTGCTTTGAGTTACAAATGTGAGCAACTGCACCGGTATCAAATACCCAGGAGCTACTACGAGTACTGGTAAGGTACACATCAATTACATGTATATCACATATACCTTTCGTTTTGCCGGCCTTCTTGTCCGCTAAGTATTTGGGGCAGTTCCGCTTCCAGTGACCACTTCCCTTGCAATAAAAACACTCAGCCTCGGGCTTGGGTCCATTCTTTGGCTTCTTCCCGGCATCTTGCTTACCGGGCGCGGCAACTCCCTTGCCGTCCTTCTTGAAGTTCTTTTTACCCTTGACTTTCTAGAACTTGGTGGTTTTATTGGCCATCAACACTTGATGTTCCTTTTTGACTTCTACCTCTGCTGATTTCAGCATTGCAAATACTTCAGGAATGGTCTTTTCCATCCCCTGCATATTGAAGTTCATCACAAAGCTCTTGTATCTCGGTGGGAGCGACTGAAGGATTCTGTCAATGACCGCGTCATCCAGGAGATTAACTCCCAGCTGAGTTAAGCGGTTATGTAATCCAGACATGGTGAGTATGTGCTCACTGACAGAACTATTTTCCTCCATCTTACAGCTGAAGAACTTGTCGGAGACTTCATATCTCTCGACCCAGGCATGAGCTTGGAAAACCATTTTCAGCTCTTCGAACATATCATATGCTCTATGTCGCTCAAAACGCTTTTGGAGCCCCGGTTCTAAGCTGTAAAGCATGCCGCACTGAACGAGGGAGTAATCATCAGCACGTGTCTGCCAAGCGTTCATAACGTCTTGGTTCTGTGGGACGGGTGCGTCACCTAGCGGTGCTTGTAGGACATAATCTTTCTTGGCAGCTATGAGGATGATCCTCAGGTTCCGGACCCAGTCCGTATAATTGTTGCCATCGTCTTTCAGCTTGGTTTTCTCTAGGAGCGCGTTGAAGTTGAGGACAACGTGGGCCATTTGATCTACAAGACATATTGTAAAGATTTTAGACTAAGTTCATGATAATTAAGTTCATCTAATCAAATTATATAATGAACTCCCACTCAGATAGACATCCCTCCAGTCATCTAAGTATAACATGATCCGAGTTAACTAGGCCGTGTCCGATCATCACGTGAGACGGACTAGTCAACATCGGTGAACATCTTCATGTTGATCGTATCTTCTATACGACTCATGCTCGACCTTTCGGTCTTCTGTGTTCCGAGGCCACGTCTGTACATGCTAGGCTCGTCAAGTCAACCCAAATGTTTGCATGTGTAAATCTGTCTTACACCCGTTGTATGTGAACGTTGGAATCTATCACACCCGATCATCACGTGGTGCTTCGAAACTACGAACTGTCGCAACGGTGCGCAGTTAGGGGAAACACTTTCTTGAAATTATTATGAGGGATCATCTTATTTACTACCGTCGTTCTAAGTAAACAAGATGCAAAAACATGATAAACATCACATGCAATCAAATAATAATTGTGACATGATATGGCCAATATCACATAGCTCCTTTGATCTCCATCTTGGGGCTCCATGATCATCTTGTCACCGGCATGACACAATGATCTCCATCATCATGATCTCCATCATTGTGTCTCCATGAAGTTGCTCGCCAACTATTACTTCTACTACTATGGCTAACACATTTAGCAATAAAGTAAAGTAATTTACATGGCGTTTCTCAATGACACGCAGGTCATACAAAAATAAAGACAACTCCTATGGCTCCTGCCGGTTGTCATACTCATCGACATGCAAGTCATGATTCCTATTACAAGAACATGATCTCATACATCACATATATATCATTCATCATTTATCACAACTTTGGCCATATCACATCACAAAGCACTTGCTGCAAAAACAAGTTAGACGTCCTCTAATTGTTGTTGCAAGTTTTACGTGGTTGCAATAGGGTTCTAGCAAGAACGTTTTCTTACCTACGTAAAAGCTACAACGTGATTTGTCAACTTCTATTTACCCTTCATAAGGACCCTTTTCATCGAATCCGCTCCAACTAAAGTGGGAGAGACAGACACCCGCTAGCCACCTTATGCAACTAGTGCATGTCAGTCGGTGGAACCAGTCTCACGTAAGCGTACGTGTAAGGTCGGTCCGGGCCGCTTCATCCCACAATACCGCTGAAGCAAAATAAGACTAGTAGCGGCAAGAAAGTTGACAACATCTACGCCCACAACAAATTGTGTTCTACTCGTGCAAAGAGAATTACGCATAAACCTGGCTCATGATGCCACTGTTTGGGGAACGTTGCAGAAAACAAAAATTTCCTATGGTTTCACCAAGATCCATCTATGAGTTCATCTAGCAACGAGTGATCGGATTGCATCTACATACCTTTGTAGCTCACGCGCGGAAGCGTTCAAAGAACGGGGATGAGGAAGTCGTACTCGACGTGATCCAAATCACTAGAGATCCTAGCGCCGAACGGACGGCACCTCCGCGTTCAACACACGTACAATCAGCGTGACGTCTCCTCTTCTTGATCCAGCAAGGGGGAAGGATAGGTTGATGAAGATCCAGCAGCACGACGGCGTGGTGGTGGATGCAGGGGTCACCGCAGCAGGGCTTCGCTGTTCTACTACGAGAGGGAGAGGTGTTGCAGGGGAGAGGGAGGCGCCAAGACTCAAGGGTATCGCTGCCCCCTCCCTCCCCCCCCCCCTTTATATAGGCCCCCTAGGGGGTGCGCCGGCCCTAGGAGATGGGATCTCCTAGGGGGGCAGCGGCCAAGGGGTGGAGTGCCCCCCAAGCCAGGTGGGCCGCCCCCCCCCCCCACCCTAGGGTTCCCAACCCTAGGCGCATGGGGTGGGCCAAGGGGGCGCACCAGCCCACTATGGGCTGGTTCCCCTCCCCACTTTGGCCCATGGGGCCCTCCGGGATGGGTGGCCCCACCCGGTGGACCCCTGGGACCCTTCCGGTGGTCCCGGTACAATACCGGTGACCCCTGAAACTCTCCCGATGGCCGAAACTGCACTTCCTATATATAATTCTTCACCTCTGGACCATTCCGGAACTCCTCGTGACGTCCAGGATTCATCCGGGACTCCGAACAACTTTCGGGTTACTGCATATTCATATCTCTACAACCCTAGTGTCACCGAACCTTAAGTGTGTAGACCCTACGGGTTCGGGAGACATGTAGACATGACCGAGATGGCTCTTCGGTCAATAACCAACAGCGGGATCTGGATACCCATGTTGGCTCCCACATGCTCCTCGATGATCTCATCGGATGAACCACGATGTCGAGGATTCAAGCAACCCCGTATACAATTCCCTTTATCAATCGGTACATTACTTGCCCGAGATTCGATCGTCGGTATCCCAATACCTTGTTCAATCTCGTTATCAGCAAGTCACTTTACTCGTACCGTAATGCATGATCCCGTGACCAGACACTTGGTCACTTTGAGCTCATTGTGATGATGCATTACCGAGTGGGCCCAGAGATACCTCTCCGTCATACGGAGTGACAAATCCCAGTCTTGATCTGTGTCAACCCAACAGACACTTTCGGAGATACCCGTAGTATACCTTTATAGTCACCCAGTTACGTTGTGACGTTTGGTACACCCAAAGCACTCCTACGGTATCCGGGAGTTACATGATCTCATGGTCTAAGGAAAAGATACTTGACATTGGAAAAACTCTAGCAAACGAACTATACGATCTTGTGCTATGTTTAGGATTGGGTCTTGTCCATCACATCATTAGGATAATGATGTGATCTCGTTATCAATGACATCCAGTGTCCATAGTCAGGAAACCATGACTATCTGTTGATCAACGAGCTAGTCAACTAGAGGCTTACTAGGGACATGTTGGTGTCTATGTATTCACACATGTATTACGATTTCCGGATAACACAATTATAGCATGAATAAAAGACAATTATCATGAACAAGGAAATATAATAATAATTCTTTTATTATTGCCTCTAGGGCATATTTCCAATAGGGGGCGCCCCCACCCCTAGGGTTTCCCAACCCTAGGCGCAGGGGGGCCAAGGGGGGCGCACCAGCCCACCAGGGGCTGATTCCCCTCCCACTTCAGCCCATGGGGCCCTCCGGGATAGGTGGCCCCACCCGGTGGACCCCCGGGACCCTTCTGGTGGTCCCGGTACAATACCGGTAACCCCCGAAACCTTCCCGATGGCCGAAACTGGACTTCCTATATATAAATCTTTACCTCCGAACCATTCCGGAACTCCTCGTGACATCTGGGATCTCATCCGGGACTCCGAACAACTTTTGGGTTACTGCATACTAATATCTCTACAAACCTAGTGTCACCGAACCTTAAGTGTGTAGACCCTACGGGTTCGGGAGACACGCAGACATGACCGAGACGCCTCTCCAGTCAATAACCAACAGCGGGATCTGGATACCCATGTTGGCTCCCACATGCTCCTCGATGATCGCATCGGATGAACCACGATGCCGAGGACTCAATTAATCCCGTATTCAATTCCCTTTGTCAATCGGTACGTTACTTGCCCGAGACTCGATCGTCGGTATCCCAATACCTTGTTCAATCTCGTTACTGGCAAGTCACTTTACTCGTACCGTAATGCATGATCCCGTGGCCAACCCCTTGGTCACATTGAGCTCATTATGACGATGCATTACCGAGTGGGCCCAGAGATACCTCTCCGTCATACGGAGTGACAAATCCCAGTCTTGATTCGTGCCAACCCAATAGACACTTTCGGAGATACCCGTAGTGCACCTTTATAGGCACCCAGTTACGTTGTGACGTTTGATACACCCAAAGCACTCCTACGGTATCCGGGAGTTGCACAATCTCATGGTCTAAGGAAATGATACTTGACATTAGAAAAGCTCTAGCAAACGAACTACACGATCTTTGTGCTATGCTTAGGTTTGGGTCTTGTCCATCACATCATTCTCCTAATGATGTGATCCCGTTATCAATGACATCCCCATGTCCATAGCCAGGAAACCATGACTATCTGTTGATCAACGAGCTAGTCAACTAGAGGCTCACTAGGGACACATTGTGGTCTATGTATTCACACATGTATTATGATTTCCAGATAACACAATTATAGCATGAATAATAGACAATTATCATGAACAAAGAAATATAATAATAACCATTTTATTATTGCCTCTAGGGCATATTTCCAACAGATGCTTCACCATCGCAAGGGGTCAGGTGGCTACCTCAAAGGCCGGCCTAAGTGGGCAAAGGCTGAGACTGATCTGCTTGATAAAGGGATCGAACCAGAGACAATGAACTGGCCAGACCGTTGCCGTTCTTGGTTCTTCAGTGCTGGCGGATCCTTGGACCCTGTAACAGGGAATTTCTTTTGGACGGACGAGCAACTTGACATACCCTTGAAGAAGCTTCGGTACTATATCGATGCAGCATAGAAAGGGACGTTCCTTCCAGACAGAGAGAACGACGAGCTCACAAAGGCCCTCGGAAATCCAGAGCACCCTGGACGAACACGAGGCACGCCAGGCTCCATTCCGTGGAAGGATGGGTTTCCGGACGCAGGCGGTTACAAAAGCCACGAGAGAGGAAGAAAGTGCAGCAGACCAAACTGCAGGCGCTGCATGCAAGGGTACAAGCGATAGAGGAACGAGAAGCAAATCGCAGCAAACGACTTGCCGAAGCTTCCCCTGAAGCTACCCCGCCATCTCAGTGGAGAAGCAGCGTGGCTTCCACCGAGCTGCTTCAGCCGGAGCATGTCTTGACGGCTCCTGCCAGCTATCCCGTGGATGCTATCACGGAGACTCAAAATTGCCACCTTATGACGCAATGGATTAATATGAAGGTCAAGGCGGCTGTTGGCTCTGTTTTTCCTAATGAACTCGGCGCAACTTTTCACTGCCGGCCGATTCCAAAAGGATATGCTAAGGTGATGGTGGATGAAATAATGGAGGGATTTGAGGACCTCCCGCTTGACCACCCTACCGGAGAAGGGGAGACTCGGTTGGGTTCTTCTCTGAAGACTCCATGCCTATGGCGGAAGGAGCTCATCGATATTCCGAACTGGACACCTCCACCTCCTCCTCCTCCTCCGGCGAGTCAGGGCACTCTGCCTCCTCCACCGCCTCCTCCTCCGGCGAGTGACGATCAGGGCCCTCGGCCGGCTCCTTCTCCGGTGCGTGGCGGCACTCCGCCTCCTTCTCCGCCTGCGCCGGCGCGCCCGAGCAGCCAGCCTCCTCCTTCTCCGCCTCATCAGCAAGGGCAGAAGAGACCCGCCACCGCTCCGGCAGCTGCTCTGGCGCGTCGTAGTACTTCTCCTCCGCCTCGTAAGCAAGTAAAGAAGATAGCCGCTCCGTCTGCTCGGCCGGCGTCTAGCAGTACAGCCAGAGGTGGGACAAAATACAGATTCGGTCCTTCTCTGAAGACTCCAGAGAAGTTACCATACAAGATGAGCCCTGGGAGAACGCGAAGATCGCGCGAACCGAAGTGAAGGAATGGTTGAAGGGTTGAAAGCACAAAGACATCCACCTCCGGAGGAGAAGGTAGATCCGGCGAAAGCGAAGCGCACTCTGGCTGCCCTGGCAAAACCACCCAAGTCTCCGTCGAAAGGCAACTATGAGCGCATTATTGGAAAGACATGGGCCGAAGCGGAGTGGTCGGGAAGTACAGTCAGTGATCAAAGGATGAAAGAACGACGAGCAGCTGGGAAACAAATTGCCCAGCTCGGCAAACAAGGGAATCAATTGTGCCCCCCGCTCAAGGTGCCTAGCAACATCGTCGATCCGAGGATGGTGCCCGGTTATAGCAATCTTGGAGATTACCTGCCCGACGATGTACATTATGATTTCATGGACGTGCAGATACAAAGATACGAGTACGGGAAGCCTCTTGTCAAAGATGAAAGATCTCTATCAACGATGATGCGAAGATTGCATGATTGGTACTTGAAAATCTGCAGAGAGTCTGGGGGAGGAGTACTTTGTATGTGAGAGTTAAAAAGGAGCATGACCTCGTTGGAATTGATCTGTTGTCTATTCCATTTGAGGAGTTCTATTGGTTTTTCAATCAATTGGCCCTCGATAAAGCAACGGTCACCTGCTACTGTCTGTAAGTAGTACTACTTCTGTCATTAAGTCTCTCTATATAGCTCAGCTCTTTCATTGCATGTATTTATAATTATCCTCACTATATTATGCAGATTGAAGATCGCCGAATTGAAGAAAAGACAAATTGGTAATATTGGGTTCATTAACACATATCTCATAGATGCAACTGAGGTTAAATTTCATGCCGCAGATACCGAGGCCAACTTGCTACGATCATTAAAAATAAATGAAAACAAAGATATAATACTCTTTCCTTACAACTTCAATTGAGTGTTACTATCTTGTGCATATTCGGTTTCCCTTATATATTAGTCCAGGTTATAGTAATGTAATTGATGAGTTATGCATGCGTGCGCAGGTACCACTATATTCTCCTAGAGATTAGGCTTGAGCAGGGAGTAGTAACTGTCTTGGACTCTAAACAAAAAGATCCCCAGGAGTATGCGGACATGACTGAAATCCTCGAGAAGTAAGTTAAATCGATCATTATCCACCATATCAGCAACTTTGTTCATTTCCTGATATCAAGTAATTGTTTTCTTTTGTCTGGCAGGGTTTGGAGAAAATTCACCAAAAAATCTCCGGGACTGCCGAAGATGCTGCAATTTAGATTCCCGAAAGTAAGTACTATAGTAGCATGTTCCGCGCGTCTCCTAGCTATTGATTCAAGCACTAGTTTCATCAATACCATTTGGCATTCTTGCTTATCTGTTTGATTGACCTCTATTTCTTGTAAAGTGGTTGCGGCAGGAACAAGGGAATGATTTCTGTGGATACTACGTTTGCGAGTCCATCCGCCACACGACCTGTGAGCGGGGCAGGTACTCTGACGAACAATATGAAGTGCGTAAGAAATAATATTCACAATTTTAGTTTATTACCATCATTTGTGTTGAGTTTCATTTATTCATATATATATATATATATATATATATATGTATTAACCCCCTTCTTCAAATTAGATGTTTCGGATGCGGGATGAACTCCTACCACCAGATCGCATGCGAGCAATTCAAGAGGAATTGGCGGCATTCTTTCTTGACCACGTGATCGCTGAAGACGGAGAATACTATGTGGACCATGCGTCCGTAGTTAAGGATATTATATTTGTAAGAGATAATTATTGTATATATGTAGCCGGTAGTGTCGGATAGATATACGAGAACTTGTTGTTCGACCAATCTCTCGGAGTAGGAGAGGTGGTCGATATCACTTCTCTGTGTATGCATATATGTTCATGACGATCTTCTGTTTCCTTCGTTTGCTTACTAGCTAGCTAGCGTGTCTAGTCCTCTCTATATGTATGTAGTACGTAGCGTCGACCAAGCACGGACATAAGAGAGGACACTTCTCTCTATTAATTAGCTATCTAACACAATATATACCTAAATTAACCCCCCAACACCCCCCCCCCTTTCAAAAAAAACAAAAACCCCAGCCACAGAAATGCTGACGCGTGGATGCCTATTGGTCCCGATTGGTGGCACCAACCGGGACCAAAGGCCCTCCTGCCTGGGCTCAGCGCGCAGGCCACGTGGAGGCCCATCTGTCCCAGTTCTGGTTAGAACCGGGACTAAAGGATCAGGGCATTAGTAACGACCCTTTAGTCCCGGTTCTGGAACCGGGACAAAAGGCCCTTATGAACCGGGACAATAGGCCCGTTTTCTACTAGTACAAGTATCTAATTAGGGCCTGTTTTGAACCTCTCCAAACTTCTCAAAATCTGAAAATCTGCTTCTCAAACCAGCTTCACGCTTCAGCTCGCGAACATAAAGCATTCGGTGCTGTCCTGGCTTCTCCCCGTGCTAGGCCTGTTGGGCCCCCCTCTTCGGCTTGCTGGAGAAGGCCTAGTTCGGCTCTTGGTTCTAAAGAGGCCTAAACAGAGCACAAAAATGGGTTGGTCTGCACCACTTTGTGTTAGTTTGGGCTGAAAATAGTGCCCAAAGTTTTTTTTACATGAGCTATTGCTGCGAATTTTTCATTACAGAGAGATATACAGAGACCTTTTCAATATTTCTTAGTTAACATAAGGTATTATTTTGAAGACAATTTAGTTTTATCATGTGTCATACAACAAAAGCTTCATTTGCATATAAGTTTGCAAATCAAAATGGTCACACATCTAAAGACATGAACATGATTAGGTAGCTAGTTCGTGCCTAAACGAATCAATGTTAGGACCACTTTCCGCGGGTGCTGAAGCATCGGATGCATTTGCATCTACAGTAGCAGTACACTTTGAACAAAAATGCACATTCAGCAGCCATTCAGGAGCACACTTCACACATTTGCACACATGGCTTAATATTTGCACACATTTAGCACTAGAGTTCTGAACTTTTTGGCAATTTGCATCAACAGTACTTCAAACATTTGCACACAATGCAGCATATTTGCATATTCATCAACATATATGTGCATTCAGCAGCCATTCTGCAGCACTAGAAACATTTGCACACATTGCAGCATATTTGCACACATATAAGCACTAGAGTTCTGAATTTTTGTGGCAATTTGCATCAACAGTAGGAACATCCTTGCACCTTGCTCGGGACAATAGGGAAGAAGACCTCAACTTGCTGCGGTTTGGGGGAGGGGGGTCGTCCACTACTAGAAAAAAGGTTGTTAGTGACGCACCTATTTTGGCTATTAATGGCGCATTATAGGTGCGCCACTATTATCACGCCACTACTAATAAATAGTAATGGCGCACGCCTGGTGCGCCACTATTAATCTACATAACAGTGGCGCACCACCTGGTGCGCCATTACTATCCCAGACACTAATGGCGCAGCTAAAGTGCACCATTACTAGGCCCAGAAGTGTGCCACTGCTGTTACTCCAAGGGGTCATGTGTACCTTGTGCTCTGGGTTACTAATGGCGCACTTTTAGATAATGCGCCACTGGTGTGTTTATTTCTGTGCGCCACTAAAGTGCAATATGGTGCGCCACTACTATGAATATTAGGAATTATTTTTGCTTTTCTGATATTTGCACAGGTTACAAAATACATTACAGCACAGAATATAAACAGCACAACATATAAACAGCAGATTTATCGAATACAATAGAAGATTAGTCTCCGAATACAATTCATCATATTAGTCTCCGAATTCAAAATACCGAACAAAGTTAGAACATTACAAGTCTCGAGACCGCGAGTAGCGAGTTTGTCTTCACATTACAAGTCGATATCTAAACTACCATCACATAGAAGAGGGTTGCGGTCACGATGAGCATAATTGCGATAAAACTGATCTTCATCCGGTTCCTCCTCCGCTCCCTCCTCTCTCCCGGTAGATAGCGCGCGTATCTAGCTTGCGCCTTCGCCCTAGTGGGGTACGCTTTGTAACTGTTACCGCTGAAACAGTGAACCTGTCTCTGACACTCCTCCCAGTCGTCGTAGACTCCGGGAACCTCACCCTTGTACACGACATACGACGGCATCTCTATGCACTAGACAAACAAAACGTTAGTAGCAATTCACAGATAATATATAAGCAATATATAAGTATGCAACAAAAGGATCGGAAGAGAAAAGCAACACATTAATAGCACGATTCATGGTCCTACTAATAAATAGCATCGATTACATATAAGTTGAACGACTATCCAAACTAAAGAGACATACAAGTTCATTAAAGTTTAATTACAACATGAGCTAATCGATATTTCAGAACTACATAGCATCAATACTTTCGACTCGACTCAGGGACCGGAGCGTGGATGAAGCCGCCGTCTTTCGTGGTGGTCATGAATGTGCGGTCGTTGTCAGCCTGTATTTGTAGCGTTGTTTCTATTTCACTGTTGGACGGTTGATATTTGAGGTAGAACTGCCCCGAGGTACGAAGGACATCTTGATAGATGATTTCCGCAAACTCCGACTGGATGCGAAAGAATTCTTGTCTGATGTCCTCGTCCTGGATTGCCGACAAGCATGCGGCCCATTCTTTGAGATTATTTGGTAGCATAAGGTGATTATGGTCCCGTACGATCGCTTGCATGTGATGGAGGGCGTAGTAGGCATCCTTCTGACTGTCAGGCGGCTGCTTGACGCGGGAGAACATCGTTACATGGGTGAACACGTGCTTGCCGTACCTACAAATTGGCCTCCTGAAGGTGCCTCCAGATTTGGCGTAGCCGGGGAGAGCATCATCAAGAACTTTCTTGATATTTGTGTATTCTTTCTTTGACTGACGGTCCGAGTCGAAATACGTGGCCATGGAATATTTTGGGCTTAAGAGGATGAGTGTGCAATGTGTGTCACTGCACAAAACACGGAATGTTAGAAAAAAAGAACGATCGAAATCTAAGAAATCATATGTTACGAGGCGGTGAGGGGATGACTTACTCGGAAAAGTAAGACACGAGGAAGTTATCCTTATCTGGGTTCGCCAGAATGACGTCTTCGAGGTATGAACTCACGACTTGCCAGTCCCCAGCGCTGCCCAAGATCTTGGCACGCATGTAGAAGGGGTCGACTATCACAATGTCCGGGACCTTGTCTCTAATGATCCGCATCTCCATACTGAGAGAAAATAGCCAAATGAAGGTGTAGTGCAGCGGATAAAGGTTAAACATAGCGAAGATGTCATCAAACCGCAGGACGATCATACGCCCGATGGTGCTATCGACAAAGCCCTTGCCCTCTGGCACCTTGGCCACGAAAACCGGGTATGCCACATCATTCTCGGAGAGACGCCGGTTCTCCATAAAAAGAACACAGTCATGCAGACTCCGCATAGCACCGGTTGCAGCATTGAGCAGATTAGTCGGTAGCATCGGCCTACCCGCCACATGCACCCTCCTCGAGATATCCTTAGGTATTGGTGGACCGTCCTGACCACGGATCGTACTCGGTGTCGGCTGGCTCGCACCCTTGTTATTTTTTTTCTTTTCCGTCTCTTCTGCTTCTTCTGCTGTAATGGGATCGAGTTCTGCTCAGAGACCACCTTCTTGAGTGTGTTGGGGATGATAATATTTTGCACCTCGGCTATTTGAGTCTCGGTGAAGGCGGCAGCTGGAGGCGTCTCCTGAGAACTGAACACCAGACGACGCCTGTTGCAATTGGGTTTCTCCGTGGTACCAGCCAGATCGCGATCGTGTTTTGAAGTGTTGGGTTCTTGAGAAGGAGGCCCCAAGAATTCGTCACCGTACCCATGTTCGTTGATGTACTTATCGACGTATTGCTCAAAAAAAACTTATCGACGTTGGAAAATGTACCGTCGTCGTCGTCCGGATCATGTGCCATATGCATGTCCGGATCAACTGACGGCGGTAGCGTTGCGGCGGTCTTGCCATGGCTTGGCGCCGACACGACTGGCGGTGTTGTCTGTGGGGTGGTGTCCCCTGCCCCCAAACGAATCTGGCTCTTCAGCCAAAGCATGGACCAGTTTAAGCAGGCGTTGAGGGTCATCACATCATCTTCGTCGGCCCCAGGGGGTCGATACGGAGGTAACAAGTCGTCGCAGCCCCGCAGCACCCGAACCAGTTGAACCCTATACACGGTGGGTGGATCGGATTACCGTGGAACACGCGGTTGCCCGGTTCAACGATTTTGGCCTTGGCGACATTGATCAACTCGCCGTCCGCGAAGTGCAGAAGAGTGCATGGAATGTTGGCGGCGCCCTGCGAAAACATGTAGGGCGTCAGGGATGCCTAGTCAAAGGCAAGGAGATGAAGTCATCGGCCGAGGCTTAGTTACCGTGATGGCGTCAAGCTCGGCTAATGTCGAGGCACTGCCAACAACGGGCCTGCAAGTGACGAAGGGGCCGCTTGCTGCCGAGGTGTCGGCCGACGTCGGAGACACCAATGCCGCCTCCGCCGGAGACACCAATGCCAGCGTGTTGTGCGAGTTGCGCTCGTGAAGCTGGGAATTAGGGGCGGCCCCTGTTGGTCGCCCACAATCCACCCCCGCATCCCCTCAAGCAAGGAAGGCACAATGGCGGTGATCATCGCTCCCACTTGGTCTCGCACTTGCTCTTGGACTATCTTCGGAATCCCCGCCACTTGTGCCTTGAGTTCTTTAACCTCGCGCTCCTGGCTTTCCGAGCTGGTCTTTCTCTCCTTTCGCCTAGCCTTATAGTATTCCGACCATTTCGTGGACAAGCCTTTGCCGGCCACACGACCAGCTGACGACGGCTTACTGAACTTATCCTTGTGTTTCATTACGTTCAACGCCCTATTTAAAGTGGTGTCCCAAGGGGTAGACGGGGAGCTCTGAGACCCCGCGCTACTGCTTTCAGTTTCTTGCGGAAGGAACGAACCATTTAGAAATTTGGCTTCATTAATTAGAATGCAACCATATGGAGCTAATTACGCGGGGGTGTATTCCTTACCAGAACAAGCTCAAGCGCCTTCACCTTCGGATCCGTGGTAAGCTCCTTTGTTACCGGGTCCACCTTGTACCGGGCCCTGACATAGTTCCTGGTCTGCTTTTCATGGTATTTATCAAAGAGGGGTGGTAGGCCTTGCTCGGCACGCTCCGCGTCATCCTTGTCCCATTTAGGTTCCGCCACTCTCTAACCGTCGGGACTGAATTTGTGGACCCCTAAGTTCAAGTCCCGCATATCTTTCCCCCACTAACTTGATTCCGCGGATCCGTTGCTCTCGCACTTGATCTTGAACTCCAGGTAGTCAGCTTCGCTGATCGAAGGATTTGTCTCCTTGATCTTCTCATAACTATCACCACTTAGAATCCTTCACTTCACCGCAGCTCTCCAAGTAGCCAGGGCCATGCTCATCTTCGTGAGGGTGGCACTATTCACTTTATTCCCTGAGAGGCGTGTGTTTGCGAAGTCACCAGGGAACTTGTATCTTTCGTGCAGCTTCGTGAAGAGGAGGTTGCGTAAATTCCCTCGGTCACGATGCCTTAGGTTCTCGGAGTTGATCGAGACGGTGCTCCGGATAATGCATCCGAGTTGTCCCGCGTACCCACTGACTAATTCTTTGGGCCCCGTTGGATGCCCACTGGAGGACACTTCAGTGAATTCCTCCTTGACGGTGCCGAGCATGTTCGGGCGCCGGTCCTTTCGTTGCCTCTTTGGTTGGCTTCCATCTGTGCGTTCGCTGCCATCATAAGTGGTGGCATCCCCGGCGGCACCATCGGTGGTGTCATCCCCGACGCCACTAGGGGTTTTGTAGTCGGGATCGTTGTCTTCTGCGGCGTCCTCATAGTGGTGAGGTTCTTCCTCCATCTCCTGGGACAGCTCCTAGAATGGCTTGCCCAAACCGCCAGCCTCATCGTTGTCAGCCATGTTCGCTCTAAATAGGAAAAAAGGCTACTAGAGTTATTGGATGAGATCAGGGTAGTATCTATTCTTCTATCCTATATATTTTCACATTACAGGTTATAAACACCACTTTACCCAAAAGATTGTTCCAAGTGCACTATTGCTATCCTACTAAGTGCACTATTGCAGGTTATATATTTTCTATCCTACTAAGTGCACTATTGCTCTTGCTGCAGGAAGAAAAAATAGTTTGCATTTCAACTTAAGGAAAACTATAAAAGCCACTTAGAAATATTTGCTTTGTAGAAATAACATTGTCTATAAATGTTGATTAATTTTTGTTTCGGTTGAGAATCGGGCACCTTCTAGGTCAAGAAAACTGGGCATGACCTTTGCTAATTTTCTTGACCTAGGAGTGCCCCATTCTCAACCGAAACGGAAATTAATCAACATTTCAGGAAAAAGGCGTAACTATTTGTCCCTGCACAAAATATTGAACTGTAGGAGCCTCAGTTCAGTTGTGGCGCCCCTGAAATTTTGGGGAACTTGCAGCAAATAGACATTTTGCTTTGCATCAATCATACAGATAGCATACCTAATACAACGAACATTATGCAAACCACAACATTATGGCATCAATGCCCTATGGCATCTACGAAGTCTGACATGCGTTGTAGATTTCATGATTCATCACAGCATTATGCAAACCATGGAAGCAGCATTGAGAAACCAGATACAGCCGAGATTCTTGCAAACACAGACACCATCATTCACTAATAATTCCCTTAAGTAAAGAATATTTATATGTTGACCATGAAGCAAAGCAAAGCAAATCATGGTCATATGTTGATCACGATGCAAAGAAAATCAAAATTAGTTACTTACATCCAGTTACTCTAGAGCTTGCTGTAGATGTACTTGTTGTAGCTTGTTATAGGAGTAGCCTGGTGTAGGACGAGGAGTTGCAAATTGACTTACAGTACAAGGACAAGGAGTAACTTACAGTACTCATGACTACTCCATTTTGTTACAAGATGTACTCCATTTAACAGAGTAGGAGTAATATTCAGTTACTTTACAAGATGTACTCCATTTAACAAAAAAATCAGTAAAATTTACAAATCCTACAGCAGATAATGGTTTGTTAAATTGAATTTCTGTCAATGTTACTAATTTTTCTGTATTTCTGAATATCGAGCATGCATGCACATAACAAGCAAAATTTACTGAAATTACAACTACTAAAACTCCGGTGAGAAGGGTACTCATAGCATTAACTGAAATTAACCTTCTCATTGTAATACTCCTTCTCATTGTACTCCTGGAGTAATTTAACTAAAATACTCCATTGAGAAGAGTACTACAACTCCATGTACTCCTAGCAGTTCAGAACTGCAACTACTCCTACCGCAAACAAAATTCAGTAAATTTCAATGCATTTACTGCAAACAAACCTGGAGATCTAGAGGGCGAGGGGGAGGGGGAGCTTACACTTGCGGCCGTAGCGGATCCGGCGGGAGGAGGTGCGCGAGGCTGGCGTGGTGGTAGCGCGCGACGCGGGCGAGCGCGGCGGAGGCGGCCGCGGGTGTGAGGAGCGAGAGCGGTCGGAGCTGGAAGAGCGCGGAGGGAGCAGCGCCAGAAGGTGTCGGAGGAGCCCCACTTGGTGGCGGCGGCGAGCTCCTGGAAGGAGTAGAGGACGGGCTGGTCCGGGAGGGAGGCACGCGCCGCGGCGAGGCTGGAGCGGCTGGATCTCAAGGATGTGGAGGAGACCAAGGCGGTGTTTGTCGTTGTTGTTGTTGAAGGGGTGGTGTGGCGGGGTCCTGAGAAGGTGGAGGCCGTGGCCGCGGAGGAGGAGGAGGAGGAGGCAGAGGTGGATGACGTGCCGGTGCCGGTGGCGGTGGTGGTGGAAGGGGATCAGCGGCGGTGGCGAGAGGCGAGGGGCGAGATGCAGATTGGGGAGAAGGATGACCGGCTGGGTCGTCTTGGATATTTTAGTGGGGGAGGGTTAGCAATGGCGCACCTTTTAGGGATGCGCCATAAAAATTGGTATATCAAATTTTTTTTGCAAGAAATTTCTAATCTATTCATCTTCAATCATGACAGTATAAAAAACAACAAAAGTAATAAAAATTACAACCATATCCATGAACCACCAAGCGGTGACTACAAGCATTGGAGCCAATCGAAGGCGCGCCGCCGTCATTGCCCATCCCTCACCGTTGTCAGACAAACATTTTTGTAGTAGACAGTCAGAAAGTCGTCGTGCTAAGGCCGCATAGGACCAACGCACTAGGGTAGCCACCATCGCTGATGAAGAAAGTCATAAATCAGAAGGATCAAACCTATAAACACCCAAACAAAGACTAGAAAAGTTGCTAGAATGGAATAAGAGACATATCAAACTAGGATTCAACAAATTGGACGGAAGAGGGAATTAATTCATATTAACTGAAAACTAATTACTTAGTAATGTATTTCTTTAAAATGAATTAATAGGTAATAATTACGCACATGTATGAAATCTATTACTGTTATGCTCCACCAAGGGAAGGAATTAATAAAAATTGACGAATTAATCCTGACAGATTCACGTTACCAAAACAAATATACCTAATTAGTTGGGTGTGATTAATGAGTAACACTATAAATTAGAGGTAAATACACCACAAATCATAGAACTTTCACGTGACGGTCAGTTTGGTGCACAAACTTGTAAGATACGTGTTTCTGGTCATCCAACTTATCCTTTCATTCATATACTGCTTTCTACTGTATCATGTGCATGCATAGCTTGCCAACGTGGCAGGGGTCGTGGAAACCAAATATACAATGTAACATAATTGTTAGTCGCGACGCATGTGCAACATGAAAATTTAGAATTAAAAATAAGAGGCATAAAAAACATATGAAAATACAAGGCCTACACAAGCAGAAGTGAAGCTTCGTAGAACAACAAAGAAGAAAATTTTAATCTCCATGGTTGAGCAATAAAAATCTCATTTATTCGCAAAAAGAAAAACAAAGAAGAAAAAACTCACACATACCCTAGGCCCAAATCAGCAGACTAGTAAAAAAAGCCCATGCGTTACGAACGAGCTGTGTTACAATTATATTAATGAAGTGTGTGGTTAGCCTAAAAAACATAAAAAGGACAAACAACAAGATTCAACATGAATCTTGGCAACCCGAATCCGACGGTTATGATGTTGACTTGAATTTAGGACCCTCTTGACATGTGGCACAAGCACATGGCAACTCCGAACGTTTTTTTATGGCAAGTTTAGTGACGCTAGTAGGGCAACTTTAGTTGTCAAGCATGGCAGTTTCCGTGCTTCAGTTTATTTTGGCAAAAACTTGTCGCATGTCATCGAAAAACATGAGGGTCGGAGTGTCCCGCACCTGATGTGTGTCACTTGTCATATGGGTAAATTTACTTATTCTCATCTAGCTTGTAAATTTGATGAATTAATGTATTTTTTGGGTATGACTAATTCTCAGTCGAATGAGAAGTAAGTTATAGCCGCCTCAGCTCCAAAAAAAAGCCTAGGGTTGCCCTGCCTCCCAATGGCACCGTCGTCGGTCCGTCTCGTCTCCGATGGCCTTAGGGCCGTGGGTTCGCGATCGATCCTGGCTCTTGCCGGCAGGAGGACTTCGTTTTTAGATGTTTTTTCGAGTTTTGTCTGGGTTTGTGTGCTGCTCAGGAAGACGAAATGGTGGTGGATCGCTGAAAATGGAATAAGGTTTTTTCCTGCCTAGCACCCGCCCGGATGTCACGTCTACCATCATCTGTGGACGTGTGGAGGTGTGTCTCCGGCGGATCTGTTTTTGTGGATTTGCTTGATCTGTTCGTCGTTCATCTATGTTCTTGTGTCTTCAGGTTGAAACATTTCAATATACACTACTCTTCATCGGCAGCGGTTGCTGCTCTGGTGCGTTGGTCCTATGGGACCTTAGCATGACAACTCCTGATTGTATACTACAACAATTTTTTTTTCTGGCTTCGGCGAGGGCGGGACGATGGGGTGGTGCGACTTCGGCTTGATTGAAAATGTATAGATCGGAAGTTTTTTAAAAAAATAAGTAAGTTCATTCTCATTAAGGCGACGTCATCAAATCTCCGTTGCAGACCATCAAGCCATGCATGCGCGGCTCCAGTAACGGAAGGAATTGATTACAGTAATAGTGGGAGTAACATAGGTAGTAACATAGATGCCACATAAGCAAAATTGGTGATGTGGCAAGTAGTTAATGAGGAGAGAGGCAAATAGAGTAACATAATATGTTACCATCACATAGCGGTTTCCAATGTATAATAAATCTACAAAATAATAAATGAAAGCAACTATGTTACCACACCTATGACACTACCCACTATGAAGGTAGTAACATAGACTAGTAAAATATGTATGTTACTAGTCTAAGTTACTCTCCACTATGACCAGCCTAATTGGTGGGTTGTGACTAACGAGTAGCTGTATAATTAGGGCATGTCATCCTACGTCTGTGCTGTGCCCCTACCCAAGAAATCTGCAGAATCCACCATAGAATAGAATAGAATAGAAGCTGCAATGGCCTCCTCCTTCAATGGCGGCAGTGTCCTCTTCGTGCTCTCCGCCCTCCTCCTCTGTGGCGCCACTCAGGTCACCCCCATGGACTATCTGCTCCCCATATGCAAGACCGTCGGCGGCGGCAGCACCTTCGTCGGCATCCAGTTCTGCATGGACACCTTCCACTCCAATCCCCGGACCGCACACGGTGCGACGTACCAAGAGCTCGCCGCCATCGCAGTCGACCTCCTGACGGTCAACGCCACCAGCACCAAAGCCAAAATCGGCGGCCTTCTCGGCGGCAAGACGGCGGACGCCGCCACCGCGCAGTGCCTCAGATCCTGCCAAACTCTTTACGGCGGCATATTGCAGCGGCAGCCTGGCAGCGCCGCCGCGGTCAAGGACGGCAAGTTCAGCGAGGCAATCTCGCCCCTGGAGAAATCGGCGGCCGCGGCCAAGGAGTGCGAGGATGGCTTCAGCAAGAGCCACGTGCCGTCGCCGGTGACGGTGGAGAACGGCAACGCTTTCCAGCTCGCCAAGCTCGCCGTCGCCTTACTCCAAGTCTAGAACGTACTCTCTCTCTCTTTTCTTTTTGTTGAGAAAATATATATATTCGAATAAGATGCGATGCTCTTTTTCGAATAATATGTACTAATTTTGGCAGAAAGTAAGGTTCGATTGCTCAATAGTTTTCCACTGAAGATTGCAAAGGAGAGGGCCAAACGTTTTGGCACTAGTCGGAGTTGAACGAATGAGATAATTTCTCATAAGGCATATACAAGGCTTGAGTTTAGGGTTCAAACATAAGGAAAATTTCCGTTTGTTCTATTCTCGTTCTGAATAAGCACGAGACATTTTATTCTCATCCTCAAATGACACGCAGATACTAATTCATCAAATATAGCATAATTTCAAGCTTGAGAATAAAATGTCTCATCTTCCAGCCAATCAAATTCAAGGGCGTTACAACTCTGTTTTTCAGCTTAGATATGGGTACCCCATCCAAAAAAAAGTTTGAGCACTGCTACACAGATGATATCCTAGAGCCGATTTATGCACGACACGTGATCGATGCCATCCATCACTTTGGCTCCATGAGTTAGAGCCATCGATCACAGCATCGTCCATAAATCGTCCGCCAAGGTGTCGTGTGCACAGTAATATCGAAAAAGTTTAGACATGGAAAAAAGTGAGAGCTCAGAAGCCGATATTTGTTTCCTTTCAGACTAGCGCATTTGGCCGTACGATTGAAAGAGGCGTGGCGTCCGGATTTTCAACCAGGCCCCGCGCGGCTCTCTGGGTGATTCCAAATCAAATTGGATCCGGCAATGCACATCCCATCTCTATCTGAAACAATCCCTTACTTTTAGGAAATAAATTTGCGAAATTATGAGTAGTTTCCTAGTAATATAGGAGTAATAAAAACAAAAAATCCTTTTCTGAGGTCGGGCTCATCTGCACCCGTGTTGAATAAAAAATTCAAAACAAATACTAGAAAAAATTAAAAATTTCTAAAAGAATTCCCATGGTAGACAATTTGGTGAGCGAGATCCGACCCAATTTTCATATGATTTGGACAACTGAGCAACTCTCGGCAAAAAAGACAAATTCAGGGTCTGTAAAATAGTTTACTGTTCACGTACTGTTTTGACCCGATTTGTCTTGTTTGCTGAGAGTTACTCAGATGTCCAAATGAGCTAATATTTGGAGTGAGTCTCACGCAATAAATTGTCTACCATAGGAAAAATTGGAATTTTTGAATTTTTCTAATATTTGTTTCGAATTTTTTTCTGATCGGATGCAGATGAGCCTGGGCATCGAATCGCTGCACTCAAAAACAAATAGCAAATTTATTACGTTTTATCCCCAGTCACATAAAAAAATCATACAATCAGTATTTCCACCAATGGAAGCGATATTTTTTCGATAAAATCATATTTTTAAATAGCCCGCTATAGCATCGCTATAGCACGCTATAGCGTTTATAAGAGGTCTTGCACTAAGGGACCTTAATTCAAACACATGGACAAACATTCTAAATAGTGGACTTTGATTCAAACACATGGACAAACAGTCTAAATAGCGCGCTATAGCACGTTATATCGCTTAGAAGAGGTCCGCCGCTAGGAGGCTTAGCGCACTATTTAAAACTATGGATAAAATATACTTGCTAGTGCAACTTAATGTGGCTTCCTACCGACAATATTTTGCTTCTGTTGGCCAGCTAGATTGCTTCCAAGAAAATATGAGATTATTACCTTCTACTCCATCCGTCCCATAAGATAAGATAAGAGTGCTCAAGAGTGCTCTTATCTTATAGGGTGGAGGGAGTACTATTTTATTTCCATCTTAAAAAGGATGCAACAAATATTCTTATGTCGCAATAAAAAACTTCCAACGGAGAATATAATTTTCTTACAAATTTTCTTCCAATGTATGAAATATTTGTTTCTACAAACATTTGTTAAGTAAGAGCATATAATTTTCTTCTAAAGGAAATAGTATCTACTTTGAATGAAACTAATATTTGTTTCCTATAGAGGTTATCATTTTCTTCCAAATGAAGTAGCGTTTGCTTTTCTACTCGTCCATCATAAAGGAAATTAAATACCTTATGTCTCTTCGTGAAAATTGTATTACTCATGTAAATCGTAGCAAGAATAATTAGTGTTAGCCTGGCTAATTTTGCTCGCATTGAGGGTAGAGTTTTGAGTAATACAAGTTTTTCACCCAAAAAAAATCATAATTTGCTTCTTATATGAAGAGCATATACACTAGGCATACAAAAAGTTGCACGGTAGGTGTGCAAACTCGTACAAGAACTTGAAAATGGGGTGAACCGGTCCACCAACTTGTGATACAGATGCAAAACTGGTCCAAATCATTCTCATGTGGACACGTGGCAGTGGTATTTTTTTAAAACGCCCCTGAATTGTTTTATCGAGCACACGTGACTTTTCTTAGGAAGGCCATCATAACTAGCTTTATTAAAATTAAAACAGCCGATACATCGTCTACAAGTTTACTGACAATACAATCTGAAGCTCGTCCAACCAACTAAAAGTAGTTTATTAGAATAACTAGAATTTGCTAGCACATAAGCTACTTTTACAACAGGAGGATTACTCCCAGCCTCTGCATCTGAGTGATGCATGCAGCCATTTTATTAATTATTCTCATAGACTTTACAAATCATTACATCAATAAGCCTGAAGCCACCATCTTGGCGACACATATCGCTACTCCTATCCCCTTGATGCAGGGGTGCCGAATGCCCGAGCCTAATACCAAACAAACATCACATCAAACTAACATTTAATGTCGGTTGCCTCATCCCAGCGACATACCGGGAATGGGTCACACATCGGTCCGGCGCACTCACCGATGCTACCGCAGCCGTCATCCACATAACCATTTTCAGAGCAGGTACCGGCGCAAAGACCTTGCCAGGTCAGCTGTCGACGCCACCATGGCGCCAAACAGCGCCACCACCCTGCGCTCGTCCATCCAGCTGCATCTGTCATCAATATCCGCACCATGCCGCCAATACTTGTCGTCATCGTCGCGGTAGAAACAACGCCGCATCTCCTGGAAACCTCCACACTGCCGCCGCTGCTGAAGCTACACGGAGTCCATCACCCACAGCATCTCTCCGCCGAACAGCAGAACCTCCCAAGACGGCGCCTCCATGGAGTGTATGATGAGAAGGACGCCGCCGCCGCCCAACCCAGACTGAATTTTGGACTTTCGTTCGGGAGGGGTTTGGAGGTGGATAGGAGAGACCTGGACAACACCTCCATGGAGGGTAACAACGTCGAAAGACGTTGCCGATGCCGGACCGAACAAGCCGGTCAAAGTTTCCTCCGGTCCTCATCCTATACTACCAAACCTCCGTCGGCTCCGGATCCGGCAACGGAGCATGAATCGAAACCTGCAGAGATCAAAGAGCCATGGGGCTCAACCCACCATGAAGGAGGATCGAGAAGAATCCATTGTAATCTACACGCGCCGAATCCAGCGACCCGCGCGTGGTCAGCGACGACCACCACCACCCGGCGGCGGCTGACGACGGTCAAGCCCAAGATCCAGATTGGATTCGATCTAAACCCCGCAGTGCCCACGACCACCGGTCTTGCCCACCACACAGTTGTCACCATGTCGCGAGCAGGCCACCGCCGCTGCCGTGCCGCACACGGCGTCGCCAAGAAGCCCGACCGCCGCGCCGCTCGACCCCATGTTAGTCCAGCGCCTCACCCGATCTGGCTGCACCGCGCCAGCCGTGACAGACAAGGGGGAGAGACGCCCCGCAGCCGCCCAGCCGGCCAAGCTTTGCCCAGAAGCGATGCGGACGACGGCGAGGAGAGGTGGAGGTGAGAGGAGGGCCGAGAGGAACGCGGCTAGTGTTCCCCTGGGTCGCCCGCGGGGGCGACATGAGGGGGAGGAGGAGCCTTTAGGGTCCCCAACTCTGCACATGAGTTGCTTGATTACAAGAATGAGAACAATTCTTAAAAATGACCTTTCCAAACAGGGTACGTAAGTCCACATGTTAAATAAAAATTGCCGCTGCCGCATCCCATCATCTAGGTTGTCCAGTGCAAAGATTTATGACTTGTAAGGGATATGACTCCGCCTCAAGACGATTACACCCCAAAAGATTGAGCAAGGGCAAGCCCATACCTCATGCCCATCACTTCTGTACTCATCACGTCAGCTGCATGTGGGAGAAACTTATATTGGGCCGCCAAAACTTTTCCCCTGTCATCTTGTTGTATTACAGCAGCAGTCGCACCTGGCCTTTAATCAGGAAAGAATGCTGCATTCACATTCAGTTTTGTGAATCTAGGGTCCGGCCTACTCATTTATTTTCAGATATAACAAGCGTTGGGAATGAAGACTTTTGGAAATTGCTTGCAATCGATAAAACTGAATGTGTCCATCTCCATGTTGTCCATCTCCATGTTGTCCACTGGCAGCGCCTGGTCAACCATCTGTATCATGCCGAGACATGACCAGAGGTCCCTCGCATGCCTGCATTGGAACAATAAATGCCGTATGTCCTCAGCTCCCTGGTGGCAAACTGGACAAGCTCCATTGGACCCGACATGCCTGTTAGTTAGGATAACTCGGAGAGGGATTATTCCATGCAAAACCCGCCAGTACAAAAATCTGAAGTTTACCTGGAACATGCAGTTTCCTAGCATACTCCATACTGCCGAATAGTTTGATCCACCAGGGATATCCATCACGTTTGCATGAACCCGAAAAGTATGTAACCATTTAACATGATAAGCATTCTTGAAAGAAAATATCCATGTTCTGTTCGGCTGCCACACAATGAAATCATCAAAAGCTTGGAAATTAAGTGAAATTTGTAAGATCCTTCGGACGTCAACATGACTGAATATTTTAACAAGCAAAGCCTCATCCCAAGTCCCGCTCACCGGATCAATAAGTTCACACACCCTGGATAAGATTGTTGGCGTGATGACATTCCTGTTTGGGCTAGATGGGATCCATGGGTCCTTCCAAATATTTACCTCCTCTCTTGTACCACTTCTCCAAATATATCCTCTCTTAAAACTATCAAAACATTTGAGTATACGTTGCCATGTAAACGAAGACCCGTTTTTTTGAGTAGCATGCACTAAAGAGCCATTTGGATAGTATTTAGCCTTCCACACTCTTGAAACCGGTGAGTCTGGATCGGTAATTAATCTCCTGCATTGTTTTGCCAACATTGCCAGATTAAAAGAGTAGAGATCACGGAGTCCCATACCCCCTTCCCCCTTCTGACTTAGGATAACAAAGTTTCCACCACGCTATCCAGTGGATCATTCTATGCTCTTCACTGCCGCCCCACCAGAACTAAGCAATTATATCTATTATTTCCTTACAAATCCATTGGGCAAGCTGAAAATAAACATAGCAAAAATAGGTATAGCTTGGTCGATAGCTTTCAATAATGTTTCCTTCTGTCCTACGGACAACTATTTGTTCATCCATCCCAATAGCCTTACTTTAATTCTTTCTATAAGATGCCTGAAACAATCACTCTTGTCTGCAGCAACCAAAGTAGGAAACCCAAGATACTTATCTGACAGGGCTAGGGCTTCAGTATCACAAATTTCTCCTTTAGAGATAACACTTGTATTTGGGCTGAAAGGTTTAGCCAAACTCACCATTTTTCCTGAGTTTTGACAATAGGTTTCTAGTATATGTTGTAAGGAAGTTGCATTTAACACATTTGCTCTCATAAAAATTAGAGTATCATCAGCAAATAAAAGATGTGAAACTAACGGTGCGTTTGCACACTCTAATCTCATCTATGCCACCAACATACTAGAAAGGCCTTCTGCCCCCCCCCCCCCCCCCCCCCCCCCCCCCCCCCCCCCCCCCCCGCCGAATCCCCCTTGTTCGGGTGAACACTTCAGTTTCCTGAGAATTATATGTCTCTTTATATCTACTGAGCTCACAGAAGACATTATCATTTCAATCCATTGACCGCGAATGTCTTACATATGTGGTATGTGACAAGTAACCTGATAAACCATGTCTATTAACATAACAAGCAAGTGATTATAACCTGATAACTATTGAGAATAGTATTATTGAAACATTTGAATATGAAATCTAGTTCCAAAAATCTCATCACAACGAAACCGATGGTGATATCAGATCGTTTGTAAGATACGCGATGTGAGAAATAAAAGAGTTTAAAAGTTAAATGGTTTAGAGAATTTGATGATGTCATGGTACTGCCATATGTTGCAATGTCCAAGAATAAAATAAACAAGAAGATGAGAAATACTCCCTCCGTTTCTTTTTACTCCGCATATAAAATTTGGTCAAAGTCAAACTACGCAAACTTTGACCAAATTTATATATAAAAATATGAACATCTACAATATTAAAACTATAAAGTATGAAAATACATCTCATGGTGCATCTGATAATGTTGATTTCATATTGTCAATCTTTATATTTTTTAATATAAAGTTAGTCAAACTTTACAAAGCTTGACTTTAACCAAACCTTATATGCAGACTAAAAAGAAATAGAGGGAGTAATAAATACAAAAACCACAAACCAAAACGATTGAAACAAGCAACCTTGGGAGTTGGATGAAATAAAAGACTATTACTATTTGGGGGATTGGATGATTTGCCCCACTTTATAAGGGGTTGGATGATTTGCCCTGTGATTGTCTCAATGATAGTGGCCCCGGGCCCCACCCGGTAGCCTCTCAGGGGGGGAGCAAATGATCAAATGGAGAAGTAAGTGGGGCAAAAGATCCAATTTCTCATTACTATTTTTTTAAGAAATACAGTACAAACACAAACACTCACATATATGACGCACTGTCGTGGACGTCTATATACATGACTGGACGTAAGATGAAGGCAAAAGGGAGGTAGTGCTTCTTCCTCCCGCCAATGAAGCCAAAAGGGAGGTAGTGCTTCTTCTCCACGAAGTCTGCGACGAGGTGTCATGGAGGCCTCACTGTCCCAAGTGGTGCCGTCCCCAGCGACGATGAGGTTGCGCCCGTGAGGAAGATGCAAGGAACCCAATCACATTTTCCATCAGTTTGTTGGAGTCTTCTGTGTCAAAGTCAAGGACCAGTTTGTAATTTAGGTTTAATTTTGGGTCCTTTTTGTAAATCTCTGTGTACCACCACTTTCGTATTAATGCCCTTGTTTGTCAAAAAAAAGGGTGACGTTAACGTTCCCAATTCCGCTCCTCATTTCGTCATGCCCTGTGTGCTATAGTGGTCGTCCAAGATGCACACGAAGGAGTTTCTCGTGAAGGAGATGTTGGATGCCAAGAAGATTTGACTAGGTAAAGTGTAGTTATATCATACACGATGTACACTGACGGTGACGGAGAAGAGGATAAGTTGCGACACACGTGTTGCACTTGCACCATGTCGAAATAGAGGATCTGGAGGGATCTTCAGCGATGCTCATTGGACTAGGAGTGTGTGAAATATTTGCAATGCACGGACATGTTTCTAGTGAAAAGAAGAAGAATTAGCCCTAGCAATCCAAGCCATACACGAGCGTACATACATGGCAAGTTTAGATCTTGAAAAATTGAAAATCTCCTAAAGATAAGAATAGCAATTGGTTGTATTGGCGTACCCCTTGGCTCTCACATACGAGGGCACCCTAAGCGCTAGGGCTTCTTGTGCCTCTTGTCGGCGCTGCCGTCGGTCTATCTCGTCTTTTATGGTCTTAGGGCCATGAAACGACGGTGGATCCCGATCCTTGAAGGTGGAAGGGCTTCGTTTTCAGATAGTTTTTCGAGTTTTTTTGTGTTTGTGTCCTGCTCGGAGAGACGAGACAGCGGTGGCTCTCTGAAAATGGAATAAGGTCCTCTCCGCCTAGCCCCCGTCTTGATGGTGTTTCTAGCATCGTCAGAGGGCGTCTGCAGGTTTGTCTCCGTCGGATCTCGCGGGATCCGGTCGGAATTTGTATTCGATGGATCCATGTGGATCCGATCTTTGTTCGTCTGTATTCATGTGTCTACAGGTTGGATCCTTCTGATCTACGCATCTCTTCATCAGCGGCGGTTGTTGTCCTGGTGCGCTGGTTCTATGGGGCCTTAGCACGACGACTTGCTGACTGTCTACTATAATAAGGTTTGCCCGGCTTCGATGAGTGAGGAGCGGTGACGGCGGCGTGATTTCGGCTCGCTCCAGTACTTGTAGTCGTCGCTAAGTGGTCTAGATGTATTTTTTTACTTCTGGTGTTCTTTTTTACTACCTTAACAGTTGATGAATAGATTGGAATTTTTTTTTAAAAATAATAGCAGATAACTAGTTGGAAATTTATAATTAATTCAGTAGTCAGGAAACACCTAAAATATGTTCAACCTCCACTAGACGCCCCCTTTCCTGGATGGAACCGTATATAGTATATCTAAAGAGTCAATTACGCCACTGGTGCCACAACTTGGCTTGAAAAATCAGTTTAGTGCTAAAACTTGCGGCGTACATTGAACTGGTGCCATAACTTGGCACTGACATGCATATACGATGCAAATCATGTTTTTCTATGAACACGGTGCTGATTAGGAGCGCCAACGTGGCATGGGCCATACTATTGTGCAAAAAATTGATGAAAAGGCTAGGATTCGATCATGCGACCTGTACCTGCAGTAGCAGAAGCCAAACCAATACACCCGACAGCGATGTTGTAACTAACTAATACAAAACCTATATAATGTTTCGACTTAAGTGGGCTGGAGTTCCAGTGGCCCATTTTTCACAGTTATTTTTGAAAAATACATGCAAAATGTAACCGTGTATTATAAAGAAAGTAAATTTCAAAATAGAAATGAACTCTTTTATATACTAGATATTTTTGAATTAAAATCACCAACATTTTAACTTATATTACCATTTATCATGAAATAAAATATATAATTATATGTATTAATACTTGAATATTTTTATAATATAATATTATTATATATTATTATTATTTATAGCATAAGAATATAATTTACATATATTGTATAAATTCCCCAAAAAAGTAACTCTGCTGAGTGGTGTGGTGGCCATTCGCATATGTCGACTACATGTCGCTGCTTCTAATCCAAGCCAACTATTTTTACATTATATGAATATATATTTTTGAAAGCATGAACACTTAAATATACTACATGAATAATTTGTTAAAACTGTCAATATATTAAAACTTATTTAAGAATTTATGGAAATATATAGTAATTAAAAAACTTTCTTAAAACATGAACACTTTTACACACTACATGAATATTGTTTTAAAATTTTGAACTTCTAAACTTATATAAGCATTTATTCAAAAATATATAAAAACATGAATATTTTTGATATATTACATTTATAATGTTAATATTGTGAACAATTTGAAATTTATATAAGTATTTACTGAATATATGTTTTTATTTCATATGCAAATTATTACATGAAGATTTTTAAAATTCATAATTTATTGTATGGATAAAAAATTTTTGGCGTGGAGGATAAATGTTAAATCAATACATGATTTTATAGTTATAACACACTATTATAATTCACATATTACATATATTGAGTAAATTTCTGGCAAAAACACAATGCAAAATGGGTTGCATGCACTGCGGCCCACTTAATATATATATATATATATATATATATATATATATATATATATATATATATATATATATATATATGGAAAATGCATCCTACTGTTACCTGAATTCTCGGTGGTCAGGTGTTTAGCAGTGCGCTCCTTTGTCCTACATGTTAGCTGTTCGAGTATCCCGCGCACACGCTACTTTTTTCAATTATTTGTGTCACGCTGATAAATGGTCCCTTATGGCTGCGGCAGGATCTTTTTTTGAGAAAAAAATTCTGAGTTTTTTTTTTTTGCAAAATAGCAGGCCACACGTCCACTTTGTCGTCCAGACGCAGACAATGGGCCCTATGCCACGTTGGCGTACCTCATCAGCATCCTATTCGTATAACAACACGATTTGCACCGTATATGCACGCCAAAGCCAAGTTATGGCACCAGTTCAATGTATGCCGCAAGTTTTAGCACTAAACTGATTATTCGTGCCAAGTTGTGGTACCAGTGGTGTAATTGACTCACATCTAAATCTGATTCGATTCATGCACGTCACCAAACAAAAATATCTCCGGTCTTCTCACGTTTTGTTCTCTCCTCGTGATCGATGGATAGAGGGAGCGCCGCCGAGATGCCCACGCGGCGCACGGGGCCAGCCAGGACGACGATGCGGCCTTGCCCGTCGTTCTCCACGCTCCCCGGTGATCTCCTCCTCGTCGTCTACCGGTTGCTGGCCAAGTCCACGAGCAGCCGGGCGCGGTTCGCCGCCGTCTGCAGGTCGTGGCGCAACGCAGTCGCCGCGGAGCCGCGGGTGCCCGCTCTGCCATTGCTGCTGCTCTCGCCGCGCGACGAACACGACAGGACGTGGCTCGCGCACTGCCCCGAGGACGGCGCCACGATGCGTGCCCAGCTGCGGCACGGGGCTGTCGGGAGGTACCTCGTCGGCGCCTACGACGGAGGATGGGTCGTCTCGTCCAAGCCGCCGCCGCTCAGGATCGTCAACCTCTTCACCGGCGCCGAGGTTGGGCTCTCTGAGAAACAGAGGACCATCGCCTGTTCGTGCTCCTACCATAGGCGCGGTGATGCTTGCGGGCCGATCGTCTTGAAAATCGTGTTCTCCGAGACGCCCACCTCGGACGGCTGTATCATGGCCGCCATGACCGAGAACTGCAGAATCGCGCTATGTAGGGTTGGTTGTCCTGGTGGCGGGTGGACGGCATATGGATGTCGTATGTTGAGATTCATGGACATCACCTTTTGCAACGGTGAGCTCTATGGCATCGAAGATAATTACAAGAAACTTCTCAAGTTTGTGATCGGTGTGTGAACAAGGATGGCGCGCCAATGGTCATGGCTAGGTACCAGATAGACATGGGAATGGTTAATCATTCCACATCCGCCAACAGTTGCAACGAGTATGCTTGTTACATCGTTGATCTACATGGAAAGCTTACGATGGCCGTGATTAACCAGTGGTGGCCTAAACCCAAGCCTTACTTTAGGGTCTTCGAGCTCATCGACAGTAACACTTGGTCGGAGCTCACAAGCTTGGGTGACCATGCCTTGTTTTTGGGACCGACATTTTCCAAGGCAGTGCACATGCCAGCGGATAGGCATGGCGACGTAGAGAGAAACCACATCTACTACTGCAGCCGTCGCCTTCTAAGTCCAAACTCTACCTTCCATAGTGACGCAGTAACCTTCACGATCTCAAACAACGATGGCGATCTTAAGCATCACAAGGAACACAAAAAGAGCATTGCCGACAATTTTGTGATTGCATCGGTAGGCTACTTCGTGGAAGATGATCGATATGAAGGATGTGGCTTCTTCCTCCTGATATCTAGCTAGCTGCTCATAAGGATGTGCACCTCCTTACTTGTACTTCAAAGAAAAATTGACGGTATTAAAAAATGAAGGTTCAGGTCTTTCAAAACAAAAGGTTAGTATCTGAGCTAAATATTTATATAAAATAAAATAAGGGTCTGTCCATATGTCATCTAGATGTGAGATACTATCTCACATCTAAGTATGACATCATCAATTATTTGTGATATGTTTGTTTGTTTTTGTCACGATCGCTAACCTCGCTCATGTAGCTAACGTCCAGCCCAAATGTTTGTTTCTGTCATGATCCTTAGTCCAGCCCATCACTAACGTGGCTCACGACTCCCACTTGGGCTGCTCCAACAAAAAAACGATCATGAAAACAACAGTCGGTTGTACCTTGTATCACATAACCTTAAGAAAAAGCACAAAAATCATGTACGTCCCCAAAAAAATATCTAAGCGGGCATTAAAAATTATTTTTTCTTTTCAAATGATGAGAGTGCATTCGGGTAAAAGAGCTTACATTTTTCAAGTAAATACTTTAATAAAAGTTGATGAATTTAAATATTATGCACTACTTTAAAAAATCTTCGTGAACTTGGCGAGTACAAAAAATGTCAGGAGTTTGAAAAATGTTTGCGACTATAAAAAATGAAGAATATGAAAAAAATACTCACGAGTTCCGAAAATATTTGTGATTTCAAAAAAATCATGAGTTCAAAATTTGCTTGTGGATTCAAAAACTAGTCGTGAATTTGGAGCCCAGTTGTGAGTCACGGATGATCGACTTGCAATTGAGGTGAAATTTAATTGAGGTGGCAATAGAAAACTTCAAAGCCTTGTTGCAAGTCGATGGTGGACTTGCAACTTGGGCAACAACAAAAATTAGAACCTGGTTGTGAGTAGAGGTGGACTTGCGATTGAGTGTGAACAAAAAAATGACAGGCCATGTTGCAAGTCGAGGGCGGGCTTGCAACTAAGCGCGAATAAAAAAGGTCGGTCCCAGTTACAAGCCGAGGGTAAGTTTGCAACTAAGGCAACAACAACTACACTCCTAGTTGCGAGTTATGGGTGGGTTGCAACTGGGGTGAGAACAAACTATGGGCTTGGTTGCGAGTCGAGGGTGGAATTGCAACTGGGATGATAAACACACTACATGCCTAGTTGCGAGTCGAGGGTGGGCTTGCAACTGGATGAAAATAAACTACAGGCCCAGTTGTGAGTCGAGGGTGGACTTGTAACTAGGGCAACTATAGCTACAAGCCCTCGTTGTGAGTCGAGGGTGGACATGCAACTTGGGCAACTACGACCACAAGCCCAGTTGCGAATCGAGGGTGGACTTGCAACCGGGACACCTACAACAATAAGGCAAGTTGCGAGTCAAACATGGACTTGCAACCCGGATAACTACAACTATCGGGCCAGTTGTGAGTCGAATGTGGACTTCCAACCGGGACACCTACAACTACCGGGCCAGTTGCGACTCGAACATGGACATGCAACCGGGACACCTACAACTACCGGGCCAGTTGTGAGCCGAGCATGGACTTGCAACTGGGACAACTACAATTATAGGGCCAGTTGCGAGTTGATGGTAGGACTGCAACTGAGGCAACAACAAAAATGGGCCCAGTTGTGAGGTCCAGGGTGGGCTTGCAACTGGGATAAAACAAACTACGGGCCTAGTTGCGAGTCGAGGGTGGACTTATAACTAGGACAACAACAAACTATGAGCTCAGATGTGAGTCGGATGGTGGATTGCAACTAAGATGAAAAACATAAAAGAGGCACAGATCCCAGTTGCGAGTCGAGGATGGACTTGCAATTAGGACAACTACAAAACAACACACCCAATTTCCAGTCAATGGTTGACTTATAACTAGGATGAAACAAACTATGGTCCCGGTTGCGAGTCAAAGGTGGGCTTGCAACTAAATGAAAAACAAAAAACATGCCTAGTTGCGAGTCGATGGTGGGCTTGCAACTAGGAGAACTATGAGCCCACTTGCGAGTCAAGGTGGACTTGCAATTGGGACACCTACAAAACTACGAGCCCACTTACGAGTCAAGGATCGACTTGCAACTAGGATCAAACAAACTACAAATCCTAGTTACGAGTCAAGGGTGGACTTGCAACTAAAATGAAAGACAAAACACAGGCCCAATTGCGAGTCAAGGATGGGCTTGCAACGAGGATAAAACAAACTGCAAGCCTAGTTGCGAGTCGAGGGTGGACTTGTAACTGAGACAACTATACAAAACTATGATAGGAGTTGCGAATCAATGTGGACTTGCAACTCGAACGACTGTAAACTATGAGCCGAGTTGCGGGTCAATGGTGGACATGCAATTGGGATGAAAAATAAAGCACATGCCCAGTTGTGATTCAATGGTGCGCTTGCAACTAGTCAACTACACAAAATTACGATACCAGATACGAGTAGAGGGTGGACTTATAACTAGGACAATTACAAACGATGGGCCGAGTTACAAGCAGAGGAATGACTTGCAACTGGGATGGAGAACAAAACATGAACCCAGTTATGAGTCTTGGGTAGACTTGCAACTGAGACAAATGACATGCTGCATCTTTGACTTCTACGACACATGCCGGATAAAATGGGTACACAAGAGTGCAGCAGGAAAATGTCCAACAAAAAATATTTGTACAACACGGACGGGCCGACAAACAAACAAAAAGGAACAAGGCAATAGAGGAATACATCGGCTGACGACGCAAGATCAAGAATTTGTACGAAATTATAATAGCAAGATCGAATGGACAACAACTTAGATAAACCATTGCTAAATCTTGTCTTGATAAAGCGTAGAAGAAATGGAAGACGGTGTCAAAATAAACAGGGAAGATAATGACCGCGATAGAGCTTAAATTTTCTTGTCTCTTCCAATTCTACGTCGTGGTCTAGAAACAACACAACAAAATGGCTTGCGAGCGCGCCGTGATAATGGCCGAAAAATGTGAAGCCAAACATGCCAACAAAAGGATGCGCAACAAACAAAACATCGACGAGCAAGGCGGGGATCTAGCGCTTGCATCAAAATTACAAAAACTAAATCGAACAATGAATAACTTAGATGAGACATCGTAAAAAATCACCTGAATGTTATTTTGCAATTAAGTATAAAAAATCATGAATTTAGAAGGTTTTTTGAAAAAAGTAAAAAATATTTACAAATTTTATAAAAAAATTCCACAAATCATATTAACGAATTTGAAAAAAGGAAATAATATAAGCAAAATTAAAAAGAAAGAAAGAAAGAAGCTAACAGAACATAACATTCTTTTTAATAAAATTACGAACAACTCTCATTTTTTAGGCAAACGTACAACTCACTTTTTTATTGAGGTGATCAAACAATTCACATGGACATTTTTTTTAGGGGAACTCACATGGACATGCAAACCAAAGTGAGCGGGGGACAAGCAAAAAAGAAAAACGGGCCCAAACCCGGCCGCAGGGGACAACAGGTCAATAAACAGCGGCTAATACGAACTGGGCTGAAGAAACAAAGCAGCGACACAGGCAAAAAAACGACAGCACCAACGAGGGCATTCCCTAAACGCCGCCCGTTGCGCCCGTTACAGGCATGGGCGCAAACGGGCGCACACCCCCGCGTCAGGCTGGGCCGGCCCATCTAACGTGTCTTCGTTTGTGTCTTAATCCGCAAGAAAAAAAAAGGCGCTGCTAGGATTCGAACCAAGTACCTCTCCCGTCAAAGAACGCCAGTGTAACCACGCGGCCGCCGGGAGGGATCTGGTTGCCTTTTAATATTTCCATCTATTATTCGTTCTCCTCTCATTTTTTCGTTCTCTTTTTTTCTTTGTCTTGGTCCGATGAGTTGGTTCGCAAGTACATGAACGTTTTGTTCAAATCGATGAACTTTTTTAAAAAATTCATAAACTTTTTTAAAATTTTGATGAAGTTATTTTAAATTCGATGAACTATTTTTCAAATTTGATGAACTATTTTCGAATTTCGATGAACTTTTTTCAATGTCGATGAACTTTTTTTTCAAAATCGATGAACTTTTTTTCAAAATTGATGAACTTTTTTCAAAATCGATGAACCTTTTTTGAATTTTGATGAACGTTTTTCAAATCTGTGAACTTTTTCTCCAGATTCATGAACTATTATTTCAAACGATGAACCTATTTCAGAATCGGTAAAATTTCTTCTCAAAATCGTGAACTTTTTTCAAAATCGATTAATTTGTTTCAAAACAAATGAACTGTTCTGTAATTCATGAACTTTTTCCCAAATGTTTTGAAAAAAATTAAAAATCAAAGCGCTACAGTAGTGTACTTAAAGTCCTTTGCCTGTATTTGCTCAGTAGCGCAAAGAATCTCAGGTGGTTAGCATTCTTGTTCGCTGTTCTAACGGCGAGAGTTTGATACTTGTTGAGAACGAATTTCAGGGTCTTTATTTGCTTTTTTCGCGCTACCCCTGTACCAATAGATTGTTGCTGGGCCGGCCCAGTCTGATCGGCTTCGGGCGCCGATACGAGAAACCGGCGCTGAGAGCGCCGGTTAGGAGCTCCCGCCAGCGAGACAATCACGTTTGCGTGAAAATTAAAGACAGGCGAGACCCAACGGAAAGAGTTGTGCAAACTAGTCATCGGTAGTGGTTATTCGGGGTCTTGTAATCTCAATGTACTTTCTATTATATGAGGTGTTTTATACTTCCGGTGAACTTTGATAATAACTGTGAATCACTTTTGAAAGAAAAAAAGTGAAATAATTTGTAGGTATGTTTTGTTTAATAAAGACACCCAAGTGGCATCTTAGATCTGATTGATAATGAGGAAAACAAAAGTCGGTACAAGGATAAACAACTAGACGTAGAACGATCAGTAAAAAAAATAAACTTACATTTAAAAACATACTAGTCTTCTTCCTACGATTGTATGCCGTCCGTTAGAGACTAAAAACTGCACTATCAATAAAGAAGAAGTGGCACATACAAACACCCTCGTCATATCAGGCTTTGAAAACCGCAACTCACTCGCTCCTTGAGAGGGGATCTATAAATCTGTGAAGCAGCATCGGATGGAGCATAACCCATGCGGAACAAATTTGCAATCCATCACCACCGTTTCAAATGGCTGAAAAAAGGGGCCAAGCCACAAAACAACACGTAAAAGATGTCAAGTCCTTCACACCGATAGCGAGCTAATAGCTCCCCATGAAAAATACATGAACTGGCAAGATCTGAAGGTAACCCACAGATCAGGGGACACGAACTCTCACTTAGTCGACGTTCGATTAGACATCGTCAAGGTAAGAAGAGACCCAGGAGACTTTATTCCAACAAGTTGTCGCCATAACCACCTCGTCGATGTTGCGAGGGAAACAAAAAAAAAGAAACATAAGACGAGGTATCCACTACTTTTTCGACCGACGAGGCCGCCAGGCGGGAAAGAGGAGGGAGGCCGAGGCGACGGCATATAGGGAAGCTATGGCATCATCGGCTAGGGTTGGTAGGAAAAAGGCACGCATGGGTTTGGTTATGAACCCCGAGTGTCTAGACAATTCATCAAATAATATAACTATTGTGACTAGACAAAAATTCGGGTGTCATGTTTGTGCTTGTGTGATTTCCTATGCTCGACGGATCGACATGCCTCAAGTTATTCTATGACAATTATCTAGTGTAAAGAAAACAAAGTAGGCCTAGCAATCCAAGCCATACACAAGTGTACAACTGTACATACATGGCAAGTTTACATCTTGAAAAACTGAAAATCTCAAAAGAATATAGGGGCCTGCTATGCGTCAGCCGCCGGCTCGGCGGTCGTTAGATTTGGAGTCATCCAGCGGCCCAGCCCCGTCCTCATCATTGCAACAAACATAGTGTTGCAGAAGCCTTTGCAACAGAGCTCGTGTTGCGGAAACATTTGCAATAGAGATTGTGTTGCGGATCTTTGCAATAGAGCTCGTGTTGCGGAAACATTTGCAACAAATATTGTCTTGCCAATTTTTTTTGTTGCCACATGGACTTCTGCAACATATGCCATGTTTAATAAACATCCCGCCACAGAGGTTGCCTTGTCTTGCTGCACCGCCGTTCTTGTTGAAGCACGAGGGATGTTTTTGAAGCAACTAGGATCCTGCAACACAGACTACGTTTCCGCAGTACCGGTTATGTTGCAATCCTAGTGAGCGGCTCGCCTGATGTATCTGAGGATTTACCGGAGACACACAAGGCGCTTGCTGCGTCCACAAGACCTCCATCGCAGCAGCGCGGGCGTCCCCTGAAGCACCTAGGTGCCCCTCATATCCCCTTCAGCATCGTCAATCGAGGTATGCCCGAGTAGCAGCAAAGAGCTTGGCAGTTGGAGGGAGATATAGGTGAAGGAGAAAGGCATGAGACATAATCTACTACCACTATAAAAGAAAGAGAGGGCGGAGAACCAGATCATCCTATCCATCGAAACCTTGCAATTTGATGGTCTACATCCCTCCAGCATACTAAACGCGTTTTACGCTTTAATTACCCACCATGCCATCTACTACCCCTATCTACTACCCCTCAAAAAAAAAAAGAGGCAGATCCAAATAACACGAACCATCTATTTTCTAGATCCAAGGGTCTAAAATATCTCCGTGTTTAATGCAACAAGTCACGCTTAAGCCACGATCATTAACCCACGCACCCTTTCGAGAAAAAAAAACCCGTTGCGCACTACGCCCACGCCCGCGGGACCTCTCCGCTACTCCTTCCTCCCACGCCGGCCGCAAGCGTCCCTCGCCGCCCCCGCCTCCCACGCCGGCAGCACGCCTCCCCTCCCTCGCCGGCCTGCCTCCCGCGCCGGCCGCCGCCACTCCCATGCCGACGGCTGCTCCGGTCGCCGCCCCTACTCCTGAGGGCGCCGGGCGCCGAGAGGTCTAGGGAGTGGCCCATCGATGCCGTCCTTCTTTGCTTGGTGGCCTCCATGGATGCGGGAGACCAGGTCGCCAGATCCGTCGTTGGCCGACCAAGGGTCCTCGAAGGACGGCGGCCGGAGCCTCGCCATCCACCTCCAACAGCCGCCCGGCACCCCATTGTTGCCCGCACGTCGCGTCACTTCCCGACCAACATCACCAACAACCTCCCAGATGCCGACATCGCTGGGCCTCATCGCCTCCCTCCCTGCTCCCCTCGCCGGACCTCCCCGCTGCCACCACGCAGAACTGGCGCGCTCCTCGTTGGCTTTTCGACACCTCCACGAGCAGGCGACCCACGCGCACACCACTCTCCGCTGCACCAGGTGCTTGTGTTATTGCCTCAAAGATTGTGGTGTTAATCTTTTAGGATCACTAACTTGCTGGATTAATTTGTTCTGTCAAGTGAGGAAGTGATGGTGCACGAGAACGAGCTTCCTGGACAAGAAGATCTCTGTATGCTTCTCGATGGTGCAAAATTGAGGTGTTCTCAGTGACCTGTTCTGACTACTGATGGACATTATCTAACACATGTCTTTGAACTGAAAAATAATATAGTTGTTAAATGTTTATTCAGTTCAGAGATGCAAATATAATACCAGTTTGGTTTTTTTTTCCTATTTAAGGTCTTTATGTAAAATTTTCTTCATACTATGCTTGAAACAGTACTGGTTTCAGTAGATATTTTTTTAGCTATTAATGACAATTAGGTCCAACTTTTTCTTTCATTTGGAGCAAGTTTACTTTCGCCTTATTATTGCTCTACATACTGATACAAATCTAGGAGATTGCTCTTTTCTGGACACCTGCCGCCACACTAAGTACTATCTCACTTTTCCTTTTTTTACTTTTCAGTGACAATGAACATGAGCGCATATGCTTTGTTGAGTGGTGTTCATTTACTTGCTTGATCCATAGGAACTGGAGTTCTAGAAGAAAAACTACTGAGCTTTATTTCTTCTGTAACCATTGCAAAGAGGTGAACTACATTTTGGGCATATGTTCATGTACTATTCAGGCTCAGAATCATTTTTAACAGTTTTTTTGGACATTCTTCCTCACGGACAGGGGCGATTCTACTGGGGGGGCTTTAACAGGCTCAAGCCCCCCCTCCAGCACTGTAAAATTTGTTTCTATTACTAGTTTTAAGGCCCAGTCCAACTATTTGCAGGCCCAATTCAACACATATTTGCATGACCCAGGCAGCCCAGCCCGCCCTCCATTTTTTTCTAGATTCGTCACTGCTCACGGACCTGCCTGTTACAGTATTATTTTTTATGAGAACAATACAACTTTTGAACTCAGCCTATAATCATCGACCTCTGCTTACTGTAAGTTCGAGCTCTGCTCTGGAATTGCTTTTATTGACTATCAATTAGCATGCACCTCTGACATGTATTGGCAAATGCAGGATGGCGGGCCGTTCCAAGAAAACATTTATGGATGAATAGATGGTTGCTTTCATATGCCAAACTTGTTGAATTCTTCTGTTCTTTGGGTATGTATTTTCTGAAGAAAAAAGGTGGGATTTCCACTAAAAGCCATACAGAGTCTGCTCAATTGGTTGATGAGCAATGTTCTAGGTGCACACATCCTCATTATGATTTTCTTTTGAGTCAACTGAATAGTGTAGTGCCATTTCCACTACAAAATTTTCTCCAGTCTCAGTTTAATGCAGCTTATAAGTGGTTTGTACATCCTGCAGTATACTGATGTAATAATTTCGGATAGTGCTTTCCAGGAGCGATTTATCAATTTTTGGTTTGCAAATCAGTTATGAATAGTACTGTGCATACACACACAGGTGTGTGCAAATTTCGTCTTAGTTGTAGTTGTACTTGCTACATATGTTTCAAAGTACCACATTTTTTAGTTTTAGCAATGGACACGTCTCTGGGATGTAAATTTGGCCATTACTATTTCTATGGATATTTTAGTAAGAAATAAGGTATGTCCCATGTTTCTCATCCTTTATGCATAAAATTGTTTATGCCATCCCTACAAAATTAACTTGCAAAAAGACCATGCAGATTTTAATAGGTTCTAGGAATATCTTAAGAAACCAGTGTAGACAACTTGGTTGCCTCATATATGATATATCTTTGCTTAGATCGATCTGTGGATGCTACATATCGTAGGCTGGTGGGTTCCCTTGCTCGATCGAGTAATAGTTGAGGCCACAGAAGTTGAAGGCGAAGGTGAAGAAAGTGTTGTCTTGATCGGGTGACGAGGCGTCACAGGAGGCCGGTAATTATGATTGCTGATGAGCCTTTGATTTCAATTTGCCTCGGTGTCGCTCCCTTTTTACAGTCTTCAGTCACTTGGTGTCGTCCACTTTCTTACATTTTCTGATGGGCCTTTGATTTCAGTTTGCCTCTTATATTTTTTTTCTAAGTTCCTCTTTTCCGTGGTTATGTTCTGATATGTTGTAGCATGTTAATTTTTTTGGTCAAGTACTTCCCCGGTTCCTAAATATAGGACGTTTTGGCAGCTGTGCATGGCGATGGCCTCACGGAGGCATACCGGTGGTGGAGGGCTTCTTATCTCTTAATTAGGTCGTCACAGATGTGCGTGAACAATGACCCTACAAGCAATGGCATGTCTTTGTGTAAGCCATGAAGCTCCTAAGTTTCCATGATCCAGGTGTAGTTGTCATCTTTCTGATGTGTTGTGCATAAGCATAAGTAGTAGATTTAATTTATATTCATGAATGTAACTCATATCTAGACAGATTTACCTTGAACATGCTTAAAGTATATAGTCAGCTTGTATGAATGTCGCATATCATGTGTTTTATAATCATTTATAGAACTCTTTGTAATGCTTTGAATAATAATTTGCTAAACAATATCTAGAAAAGATAGCTTGAAGGAGCATGTGTAATTACTTCCATATATTATTTTAGAGTATCTGAATCCATATATGATTCATTATTGGTATCCAATGTTTCGCTTGTAAGCTACTTGGAAGTATCACTATTCAATTATCTTGGGCGAGGTTACTAAATGGAGCACCATTTATAGCCACTGGAGTTGGAGTTGGTTTGTACAAAACGAGAATTTATTATGTCTGTTCATAAGTATTTCTACTGAAAATGCAATCTCTAAGAACTCCATATGCTGCTCATACCATGTCATAACTAGATTTGAAATTCTGAAGAATCCCATATTCATGCAAATAGGTATTCTTTGTCACGAAATACACAAGTGGGACAGTTAAATAGTTAATTATGATGCTTTTTTTCATTAGATGATTCATTTTAGAATTAATTTACTACTGAATTTTCAATGGACCCACACTACACAACACACACACACACACACACACACACACACACACACACACACACACATAACAAAAAAAATCATGTTTCTGAACTGAACTATCATTCTTTGGCGGAACTCATTTTCTGAACTGTATCATATGGAGTCTGTATTCTGAACAAACATGTGAAGTTCCATTGTTCTTCGTAATAATTTAGCTGCCAAGCATTTGTTAAAAAGGGACTGTTTCTTCCCTTTGTACTTGGCTGAAATATTGTTTTATTAGGAAAATTCTGCATATTTAGTATATTTGGAGTCATTTGTTTGCAGATTGGTGCCGTTCTTGCGAGAACACAATTGACATGTCGTGCGGAGTAGGAGATTTTTCACTGGTTATTATACATGCGTGAGACCTCAGAAGTTACAGGGGAATCAGTGACGCCACATTCAAGATCAGAATTAGTTTTTTTAGGGAATGATAAGAGAGTTAGTGAGAATGAGGTAACATGCTTTTCTTAGATTTGTTCAGAATGACGGGGCTGCGGTTTTGGGAGCTTGGCTGTATGGACCTGATTGTAAAACTATCTACTCCTACCAATAGATATGACATTGCTCATGTCAACTTTTCAAAAATAATATGCTTGTTTGCGATGGAATATAAGTGTACTTTCTTTAAGATGTAATACAAAAATACTTGTTTTTGTGATGTAATATGGATATACTTCATTTTTTTTGTGTGCGCGCGCTCGCACGCTCATATTTAAGGATTTCGTGAATGGAATATTGTACTTTTGTGCGACGAAACAAAACATTCTTATATAATCAATTTGCTTCACATGAATATAACTTTATCTGATGCTTGAGATGATTAACAAGGATCTAAAGTGTATTAGATTTTTGGATGACCAAGCACTTATTACAACAAAAAATGTTTGTCTGTACATTGAATTTGCAACTACAGAGGTTCGGACACCTTATCAAAATATTTTCTCTGCAATTATTTGGTTAAATCTTGCGTCTGAAAATTTATGTAGAATGTTTTTCTTTTTCGTTCATAAGTCTAACTAGATGGATGGGATTTTTTTTATATTGTATTGTCGTGCGTTGCACGTGCAAGCTTACTAGTGGAGAGAAAAGGTTGGAGGTGAGCGGCTATCAAGCGGTGCATGGTCCACACCAGGACGGTGGCACCCGGCTGAGGCAGCGGATTTCTTTCGAGAAATCAGCCGGTTGAAGCTAAACATTTTCCAAGAATAAATAGCAGATATCTAGCTGGAAATTTATAATTAATTCAGTACCCAAAAAAAATCAGTACCGAAGAAACACCGAACTTTGGATCGGTGCCAACATATATCTCCAGGCTTGGAGGACTATATATAGTATATACATATCTGAATCTGATTCGATTCATGCACGGCACCCAACAAATATCTCCGGTCTTCCCACGTTTCCTTCTCTCCTCGTGAGTCGTAACCGATCGATAGAGGGAGCGCCGGCAGGCGAGATGCCCACGCAAGTCTGCAGGTCATGGCGCGCCGCCGTCGCCGCGGAGCAGCGGGTGCCTGCACTGCCATGGCTGCTGGTCTCGCCGTGCGACGCTGGAGACAGGACGTGGCGCGCGCACTGCCCCGAGGACGGCGCTGCGATGCGCGTCCAGCACCGATGCGGGGACGTCGGGACGTGCCTCGTCGGTGGCTACGACGGAGGCTGGGTCGTCTTCTCCCAGCACCAGCAGCCGTCGCTCAGGATCGTCAACGTCTTCACCGGCGCCGAGGTGGCGCTCTCTGAGAAACAGAAGAGGATCGCCTGCCTGTACCATGCGCGTGGTGACGACTACAGCCCGGTCGTCATGAAAATCGTCTTCTCCAAGACGCCCACCTCGGACGGCTGCATCATGGCCGCCATGACCAACAACTGCGGAATCGCGGTTTGCAGGGTTGGTTGTCCACTTGGCGGGTGGACCATATATGGATGTCATATGTCGGAATTCATGGACATTGCCTTTTGCAATGGTGAGCTCTATGGCATTCAACCGGGTTGCGATAAACTCATCAAATTTGTGATCCGTGTGAAGAAGGATGTCGCTCCGGTGGTCACCGAAAAGTACCGGATAAACATGCTTAGAGTAGACCGTCCATCACCGTGGAGCACTTGCAATGAGTACGCATGTTACATCGTGGATCTACATGGGAAGTGTACGATTGTGATGATTAACCGGCGGTGCTTTTCCCCAAGGCCTTTCTTTAGGATGTTCGAGCTCATCGACGCTACCACTTGGTCTGAGGTGACCAGCTTGGGCGACCATGCCTTATTCTTGGGACAGAAATTTTCCAAGGTGGTGCACATGCCAGCAGATAGGCTTGGCGACATAGAGAGAAATCACATCTACTACTGCAACCGCCGCTACCTACGTCTAAGCAATACAGTCAATGGTGATGAGGTGTTCTTGACGATCTCGCAAAGCGATGGCGACCTTAAGTATCACAAGGAACATTACATCAAGAGCATTGCCGACTATTTCAAGATCAGATCGGTAGGTTACTTCATGGAAGATTGTCGATATGATAGCATGTGGCTTCTTCCTCCTGATATCTAGCTAGCTGGTTAGAAGGATGTGTATACATGCTTGCTTGTATTTTTTAGGGTATTCAAAAATTAAGGTTCGGGGCTTCCAAAAGAAAAGGCTTAGTATTTTAGAAAAAACATTCATGTAAAATAAAAGAAAAACAACTAAAAGAAAAACACACATTACAAAGTGAGGAAAAGGAATAACAACAAAATGAAAACAAAGAATAAACCTAATATAATAAAAAGTTCAAAAGAAATTGTAAAGTAAAAAATAGAGGGAAAGGCCAAGATAATAAGTAGAGAAGTGTACTCTCAACAATTATTTTTATATATATTCCTGGGTACGAGCTCCCAAGGATACTAATTTCGATTCCATAGAGTACATCGCAAGGTCAAATTATTTTTTAGATGGGTCTGATCATGAGGTGATTACCTCTTCGTGTACGTTAAACTGGGCTGTGTTATTAAGTGTTAGGTGGGACTCATCGTATCGACCGATTCTGGTGATTTTCAATATAAAAGGTGAGCAATCCCCAAAAACTCGCCCTTGATCATTGTCGCGGAGAGCCGGAGATAGGGTATCAATGGCGGCCTCCAACGGCGACGGGAGCTTCATGGCGTGGATAAGGAGCAGCACGGACTGCCTCTGCGGCCGCTGGGCAGACGACAAGTGCATCCATAGCAAGGCACAGCTGCTGGCAGAACTCCAAGGCTGGCGGACCTACCTGAAGGAAATCGTCGAGAAGCTTGGCCTTTGGAGCACCCGTCGAAAGAGCTTTGCCCTCGGCAGAGCGAGACCTTGCTGGTGTTGAGAGGCCGCGTAGAGCGCCTCGGGCTTCTCGAGGAGAAGACGGACGGCTGACGGACGGTTGTGGACTTGAACGTCGATCAGATCATGAAGGACATCACTACGGGAGCGGAGGCAGAGCAGATTAGCCCGAACGATGATGGTGTTGAGGAGGAAGATCAACAACCCGGCCTTCCAGTTGCCGATGGGTCCTTCAAATATGCCCATTTTGAGGAATGACGCGGCGGTGGCAGCTGCCATTAGTGGCCGAGTGACCCCTTTTCACATGGAGACGTTCCACCTCAAATCTATGGTGGCGGACATGTCAGGGGTAAAGCTCAAGATGCTGGCGGAGACTGAGCACGAGGCGTTCCTCCTACAAGCGTCGTCGAGCTGCGCTACGCGGCGGTCCATGTTGAAATATATCGTCTGGCTTCCTCCATTAGTTCGGACTTTTGAATGAGTTGGCTGAAGCATGAATTCAATATGATATTAGAGCCAAAAGGTCTTGAGTTCAAGACCATGCCGACGCAGTATTAAAATAAAAAGATCATGCGGCCCGCTTCCCTCCGTCAGTTTGGACTTTTGAATGAGTTGGCTGAAGCATGAATTCAATAGTCCGGAGCGTGATGAGTGCACCGTCGAGATCCAGGTCCCTCGATGCGACTATAGCTCCCACGTGTCGAGGCACGACTTAGAGACATAATCGCATTGAAGGCATATGTCGCAAGTTAGGTAATCTTCACAACATTCCATGTAATATAAATAATAAAGGGGAGAGAACATAATTGGCTTACACTCGCCACGTCAATCAAGATACATAAATAACATTACATCATCCAAACACTCATGGCCCGACTACGGCGCCAAAATAAAAGATAACCCAACATGCGACACGGTCCCGATCACCCCCAACTGGGCACCACTACTGATCATCAGGAAAGAAAACATAGTATCGTTGAGAGTCCTCGTCGAACTCCCACTTGAGCTCGAGCGCGTCACCTGGAGCGGAATTATCAGGCCCTGCATTTGGTGTAATAGTAATCTGTGAGCCACAGGGACTCAGCAATCTCGCACCCTCGCGATCAAGACTATTTAAGCTTATAGGTAAGGCAAGGTAAATATATGTGGAGTTGCAGCAAGCGACTAGCATATATGGTGACTATCCTGTTCGCAAAAGAGAGCGGGAAGAGGAGGCAAAGCGCGAGCGAGAAACTAGAGAGCAACCTGCGCAAGCATTACTCCAACACCGTGTCCACTTTCCGGACTCCGCCGAGAAGAGGCCATCACGGTAACACACTTAGTTGATTCATTTTAATTAAGTTAAGGTTCAAGTTATCTACAACCGGACATTAACAAATTCCCATCTGCCCATAACCGCGGGCACGGTTTTCGAAAGTTCAAATTCCTGCAGGGGAGTCCCAACTTAGCCCATGACAAGCTCTTACGGTCAACGAAGGAATAGACCTCCTCCCGAGACGTTTCGATCAGACTTGGTATCTCGGTTCTTCAAGACACTTCGACAGGTTAAAACAAGACCAGCAACACCGCCCGAATGTGCCGACAAATCCCGATAGGAGCTGCACATATCTCGTTCTCAGGGCACACTCAGATGAGACTAGCTACGAGTAAAACCAACCCTCAAGTTTCTCCGAGGTGGCCCCGCAGGCAGCTCAGTCGGACCAACACTCAGAGGAGCACTGGCCCGGGGGGGGGGTGGGTTTAAATAAGATGACCCTCGGGCTCCGGAAACCCAAGGGAAAAAGAGGCTAGGTGGCAAATGGTAAAACCAAGGTTGGGCATTGCTGGAAAAGCTTTAATCAAGGCGAACTATCAAGCGGTTCCCATTATAACCCAACCGCGTAAGGAACGCAAAATCCGGGAACATAACACCGATATGACGAAAACTAGGGCGGCAAGAGTGGAACAAAACACTAGGCGAGAGGCCGAGCCTTCCACCCTTTACCAAGTGTATAGATGCATTAAGATAACAAGATAATATAATGATATCCCAATAAGTAAATAAATGTTCCAACAAGGAACGGTCTCCAATCTTCACCTGCAACTAGCAACGCTATAAGAGGGGCTGAGCAAAGCGGTAACATAGCCAATCAACGGTTTGCTAGGACATGGTGGGTTAGAGGTTTGACATGGCAATTTGGGAGGCTTGAAAACAAGTGGTAGGCATCGTAGCATTGGCATAGCAAAAGAGCGAGCAATCTAGCATAGCAAAGATAGTAGTGATTTTGAGGGTATGATCATCTTGCCTGCAAAGTTGTCAGAGTTGACTGGATCCTCGAAAGCAAACTCAGCGGGCTCCTCATTAGCGAACTCGTCTCCCGGCTCTACCCAAACAAGACAAACAAGCAACAAGGACACAATCAACCACGTGCAAGGCTCATACAATATGATGCAAACATGGTATGCTATGCGGGATGCGATGCGGGATGCATATGCAAGATTTGACAAGAGATGCAAGAACCTGGCCTCAACTTGGAAATCCAAGTGTGCCACTGGAAAGATGAGATGAAATCACTTGAAAACGATATAAAGAACGCCGGAATCGGAGTTACGGTTTGGAAATGGCAAGCAATTCAAATATGACATCGGTTTGTGATTTACAGCAAGTAGCCATCTAAATGCAAAGAGATGAACATGCTACAGCACCCAAACATGGCAACAAAATACATGGCAGGGATGCATTCAAGATGCTTAACAAAAGTCTAGCACTGAGCTACGGCCAATTCATCCATTAACAGGTTCAAACAAGCATGGCAAAAATGCATATGGTAAACAGATCTCAGACTTAGTGAAATTAACACTTGTCTGGAATTTTAGATCAGGTAGCACACTTCGGAGCAACAAAACTACATGCTACAGGACCTGAACATGGCAAAGTAAAACATGGCATGGAGCTACTCAAAAAGCTTAACAAAAGTCCCTTAGTGACCTTGAGCCAAAAGGGATCAGAAAACATACTAGCAAGCATGTGAACATAGCAAAAGCATAATCAGTTTTCAGACTTAGTGAAAACTGGCACATGCTGAAACAGATCTCAAGTAGGCATGTTTACGAGCTCGATGCACTCACTACGGAGCAAGTCATGACGATATAAGCATGCACCCATCAAGAATACACAAAATGCAAGCTAGACATGGCAAGAACAATAGCATAGCATGCACGGGTCAACTACAACATCATCGGCAAAATCGCTAACAAGTAGACAATCTGCCCAGATTCACGAAGTAGCAAAAGTAGAGCTCGATTGACTCAAGCTAGGGTGCTCCAAAATTGCAAACAAAGACATGGATGGATAGAGCACTACAAGATTAATAAAACATCCTTACTGATCATCCTCAAAAGAGGCACGGATCACTAGAAAACATCATGAACATATGGCAATATGAGATAAACAGGTCAAGGACTTGGTGGAAATGCTAAGTCCCTGAAATCAGCATTACCAAGTGCCTCACTTTGCAAGCTTGTGCTAGTCACCACACACATCACAAAAATACATGGGTTACACCTCTGGAAAGATGGCAAAACCCTTAACAAAACATATGTAGAGCTCATGGGCATATCATGCACACAGTAATCATGGCAAAAATGACAAATATCTAAATGGAGCAGCAGATCTGACAATTATCCCAAGTAGCACTCTTCTAACAGCATTTCGGGCATCAAGATGAACTCAAATGAAAATGATGCAATGGAATGAAACGATGCACTCTCTGAGACGAACATTTTTATATGCTATATGCCCAAAACGGAGTTACGGATGCAAAATTACGATGCAATGAACAGGAGCACATGAGCTAGGGTTTCGGGCAAAAAGTCAACCGAGGTGGATCTCAGATCCAGATCCGGATCTCGCCGGAGTTACTGTTCATGCACGGACTTCGAGGATCGCCGGGGGAACTTGGAGCTCGCCGGAGTTGGGAGGAGGCACGCCTGTGACGCCCCCGATTTGACCGTACACTAATCATGCACGCAAATGTGTACGATCAAGATCAGGGACTCACGGGAAGATATCACAACACAACTCTACAAATAAAATAAGTCATACAAGCATCATAATACAAGCCAGGGGCCTCGAGGGCTCGAATACAAGTGCTCGATCATAGACGAGTCAGCGGAAACAACAATATCTGAGTACAGACATAAGTTAAACAAGTTTGCCTTAAGAAGGCTAGCACAAACTGGGATACAGATCGAAAGAGGCGCAGGCCTCCTGCCCGGGATCCTCCTAAACTACTCCTGGTCGTCGTCAGCGGGCTGCACGTAGTAGTAGGCACCTCCGGTGTAGTAGGGGTCGTCGTCGACGGTGGCGTCTGGCTCCTGGACTCCAGCATCTGGTTGCGACAACCAGAAAGAAAAGGAAAGGGGGAAAAGGGGGGAGAAAGCAACCGTGAGTACTCATCCAAAGTACTCGCAAGCAAGGAACTACACTACATATGCATGGGTATATGTGTAAGGAGGCCATATCAGTGGACTGAACTGCAGAATGCCAGAATAAGAGGGGGATAGCTAGTCCTATCGAAGACTACGCTTCTGGCAGCCTCCGTCTTGCAGCATGTAGAAGAGAGTAGATGGAAGTCCTCCAAGTAGCATCTCCAAGTAACATCTCCAAGTAGCATCTCGAGTAGCATAATCCTACCCGGCGATCCTCTCCTCGTCGCCCTGCGGAAAAGCGATCACCGGGTTGTATCTGGCACTTGGAAGGGTGTGTTTTATTAAGTATCCGGTTCTAGTTGTCATAAGGTCAAGGTACAACTCCAAGTCGTCCTGTTACCGAAGATCACGGCTATTCGAATAGATTAACTTCCCTGCAGGGGTGCACCACATAGCCCAACACGCTCGATCCCATTTGGCCGGACACACTTTCCTGGGTCATGCCCGGCCTCGGAAGATCAACACGTCGCAGCCCCACCTAGGCAAAACAGAGAGGCCAGCACGCCGGTCTAAACCTAAGCGCGCAGGGGTCTGGGCCCATCGCCCTGAGCACACCTGCACGTTGCGAGGGCGGCCGAAAGCAGACCTAGCCTAGTGGCGTTCCAGTCCAATTCGGCGCGCGCCGCTCCGTCGCTGACGTCTGAAGTGCTTCGGCTGATACCACGACGTCGGGATACCCATAACTACTCCCACGTAGATGGTTAGTGCGTATAGGCTCGTAGCCAGACTCAGATCAAATACCAAGATCTCGTTAAGCGTGTTAAGTGTCCGCGAACGCCGAACAGGGCCAGGCCCACCTCTCTCCTAGGCGGTCTCAACCTGCCCTGTCGCTCCGCCACAAAGATCCACACAGAGGGCCGTCGGGACAAAGGTCCTTTCAGCCCCCAATCCGTGAATCACTCGCGGGTACTCTTCGAGCTGACCCGACTTTAGTCACCATCTGTATAGTATGTATGTATGTATAGTATATACCCGTGATCACCTCCCAGGTGATCACGGCCCGATAGTATAGCAAGGCAGACTGACAAGAATGTAGGGCCAATGATGATAAACTAGCATCCTATACTAAGCATTTAGGATTGCAGGTAAGGTATCAACAGGTGTAGCAACAATGTCAGGCTATGCATCAGAATAGGTATAACAGAAAGCAGTAACATGCTACACTACTCTAATGCAAGCAGTATAGAGAAGAATAGGCGATATCTGGTGATCAAGGGGGGGGGGCTTGCCTGGTTGCTCTGGCAAGAGAGAGGGGTCGTCAACTCCGTAGTCGAACTGGGCAGCAGCAGCGTCGGTCTCGTAGTCTACCGGAGAGAAGAGGGGGAAGAAACAATGAATACCAAGTAAACAGATGCATATCGAGGCATGACATGACAAGGAAGCGATGCTAGGTGTGCCCTAACGTGGTATAAGGTGGTACTGGTCAAGGGGGAATCATCCGGGAAAGTATTCCCGGTGTTTCGTGTTTTCGGGCAGAGGAGCCGGAGGGGGAAAGTTGCGGGTTCGATAGGTTAGGGGGGTGTGGTGGACGAACGGACTGCGTATCCGGAATCGTCTCGTCGTTCTGAGCAACTTTCATGTTGAAAATATTTTAATCCGAGTTACGGATTAAAAGATATGATTTTTAAAAGATTTTAACAATTTTGGAATTTAATTATTTATTTAATTAATTCGAAAAATGTATTTATGACGTCAGCATGATGTCATGCTGACGTCAGCAGTCAACAGGGGTTGACTGAGTCAACCCTGACAGGTGGGTCCCGTTCGTCATACACTGTTAACTAATTAACCTAATTAAGTTTAATTAACAGTAGTTAATTAGGTTAATTAGTTATTAGGTTAATTAATCTTAATTAGTTAAACTAAACAAGATTAGATAAGTTAATTAATTAGTTAATTAATTAGTTAATTAATTAATTAATTAATTAATTAATTTTATTATTAATTTATTTATTATATATTTTTTTAATTCTCTTTTAATTCTTTTTTTTAATCGTTCTGGGGCTGGGGCCCCCATGTCATTGGCCCCAGAGGGCCTAGCGGGTCTGGTCGCTAGTGGTTGCGGGCGCAACGCACGACCCGAACGGGCGCACGCCCAGGTGCAGGCAGACCCGGGAGGGTACGGGAACAGGGGAGGCCGGTGGCCACGGCGTGGCCATGGCCGGAGCGGGGCGAGGCCGCGGTGGTGCGCGCGGCAGCCGGAGGCGACGCCGGAGTGGGGCCGCGCGGACGGGCGTCGGCAGGGAGCGCTGAGCGCAGCCAGGGGACGAGGCCGCGGCGAGGCGCGCGGGCACACAGGGGGGCGGGGAAGGGCAGCCGCAGCTGCGGTCGGCGCGGGCGCGCGACCATGGGCGTGCGAGCGAGCGGGAGGAGGGGGAAGGCGGTGCGGTGGCCGTGGTGCCGTTCGGCAATCCCGTCGACGCGACGGAACGGACGACGGAGTCGGGGAGAGAAGAGGAGGCCGGGGGTGCGTCCACGGGCGCGGTCATGAGCAGGGAGCCGGCCACGGCGCGGGTGCCGCGCGTGCGGGCGCGACGCTGCGGGCGTCGGGACGGCGCTGCTGAACGCGTGCGGGGCGAGGCGGAGGAGAAGAACGGGGGTGCTCACAGGGGGGTTCGTGGGGTTCGGGGCAACGGGGGGGCGAGGAGGAGGACGGTGACGACGTCGTAGAGGAGGCAGGCCGGTGGGGAGGGGCGCCGGCGAGGACGAGCTCCGGGCGGCGTCAGGCGCAGCGAGCGGCGACGGGTGCGCGGGGAGCCGGCCGACGACGGTGCTCGGGGCGACGATGGGGTTCGATCCGGGCGGCGGCGAGGGGCGCAGGGGGGGCCGACGCGGTGGCGTCTGGTGGCGGCGGGGACAGGCGACGCCGGCGAGGCGTGTGGCGGCGATGGCAGGGGGGTCGGGGTGGTTCGGTCCCGATCCGATCTGGATCGGGAGGGGGAGCGAGTGGGGGGGGGGGCGAGTGGGTGGATGGTTAGGGTTTCGGGGGTGAGGGGGAGCGGATAAGGTGAGGGGGTGGGTGGCCGGCTGGGCCTGGGGGGGGGGGGGTTTGGCCCAGTTGGGCCTGTGGTCAGCTGGGCCGAAGCCCGGGGGGGTTTCTCTTCTATTTTTTTTTATCTTTTGTTTTTCTGTTTTATCTCTTTTCTTTTATTTATTTTATTTTCTGTTTTAACTCATTTTAAATTATTTAGACATTTTATAAAAATGGGTTTGTTGCACCATAATTACATTTGTAATATTTAGTACAAACCAAACATTTTTATTTTAATTTTTGAAAACTTTTATTGTTATCATTAATTTGAATTTGAATTTAGGACCGGTTTTTGTTCTAACGATAAATTAGTAGCAGTAACCGTGGTGACGTGGCACCATTAGCATGGGATCACTGTAGCTTAATTATCCGGGCGTTACAAATCTCCTCCACTACAAGAAATCTCGTCCCGAGATTTAAGAGGGGGACTAAGGGGGAAAGGTCTGGTTATGAAATCCTAACGAATCTTCTGAGTCTTGGTTGCTCTTCTTGAAGAGGTCGATCCATTACATTGACATCTTCATTTCTCCGCTTTAGGTCATCATGGTGATGTCAACGTCCTTTCTTTGGGATCTCCATCGTACTTACGAAAAGGGTAAGGGGTAGCTTCAAAAGATCAGACCTCTACAAGGTTGCTACCTGGTAGCTAACATCGGGGAAGGTGGCGGAAAGTAACTCTCGAACTAAAACTTAAGAAAATATCGAGAGCAAGTAAGGAGGTACCATGAGAAGTTTCAAGCGGATAGGCAATCGTTCGTTGCCTAAAACAGAGTGTGAAGGGGGTTCAAAACAACGGAAATAAGTATTGTGTTTAATACCAGAATTGAGGATCACACGGAAGGTGGCTCGTGAATTACATACGAAGCCAAGCGTGAGGAATAACTTGGGCAACAGGGTGTACAAGAGAGTCAGGTTTCGATCCTGTGGGACTGTGGGTTATGGGCCCACCATGTGGGATAAAATTAGGAGGACTGGTGACATCTTACATGGTCATGATAGCAAGGCATGTCAGAGGGTAACCTGTCGATTATGTCGGCAATAACATCGGCACCAAGGGCGAGGGACGAAGAGAGCCATTTTCCTGCTTGTTGAACGAGGCGGACCAATAGGCAAGGTTCTCATCCATCGGTGGTTACCGGAATGTCATCAACAATAGTAACAGGGTCTTACTGACAGAATTGTACACCGAGGTGTTTACATATGCAGGAGAATATTACTGCTTAGATCATATAGATCACAAGAAACATTAAACCAACCAATGGAAAGGAAAATATGGTTATCAGATTTAAACAGAACAATGGAAAGGAAAACGTGTTTAAACACACATTTCAAGATTATATCCTTCCCAAGGACAAGCAGAGCATGATATCCATGATAGGATATAATGTAGAAAACTCTTTAGTAAAGGGGGAAGAAATTTATGACATTACCCATACAACGGTGTTGGGGTAATTAATAAGGAAAACTTAGCATTTGTGCTTCAAAGGTTCTTATTGAAAATCGGAGTACCACAGACATGCTTCGAGATAGCATTGACAAGGTCTTCAATCAAGGTCAGACTTTAGATACTCAATGGATTCATCGGAAACAACTTATAGGATAAGTCTTACAATTTCCTCATGGAAGAATGGATAACCTTGCTAAAAGGAATCTATAACAATAGGGCCTCCGGTCAGGTGTGCTAGGCACGAATAAAGACCATTGTTATAACTCTTGGAAACATGTCCCAACCATCATATCTGACCGAGATTCAGATCTGATTGGTGTTAGGATATGTCAGACTCAGGATGTCTGAGAAGAAAAGGTGTAACACAATTGGCGAGATGACATTGTAAGATTCTCGGGAAATGAACTATAGAAGCAAGTTTCGAAACAATAGTTCATCATTAACCAAGGAGAAGATGAGGATGTGGATGATGGACTCAGCGACCATTCACCGAGAATTCCAAAAAGATGGATTTCCACAATTACGTGAACAAGGAGATAATCATTTGGCGGATCAAACGATGTAATGATGTATGCTCGAGGGAAACATACACAACTGAACAATGATAGAAGGGTGTACCCAGGAATCTGGACTAGGTAGCACGATCAATGTTCGAATGATGATTCAATAAGTAATAAACTTCAAAGCAATAGGGTTGCTAGAAGTTTAGAATTTACACCTCACAGACCATTTGTCGGTTTTCCGGTTAGAAACAACACGAGGACCAAGGAAAGAATGGTGATGTTAATAAGTATCCCTTGTGTCAAGAATTCTTAAGGGTGGTGAATTTCTTGCCACACTCTTGACATGTAAAGGGTAATACTCCAAGGTAAAGAAGAACAGATGCTGGATAGCAAGGAACTCAAGGTATAACACAAAACACGACAAGTTTGTGTTGGAGGGAAGTCAATAAAGTGGTCGATGATAATACAGATCACCGAGGGCAAGGATGGTATTTCTCATCATGAATTCAATCGATATCCTGGAAGAGCTCATAATGCTCATGATGATCACGACACATTTGTCAAGAGATCTCATGAAGATGTAATCGATCGGCGATGACATCAAGTTGAAAGGGGTGATGAAGCGAAAGGTTATTGGAACCATGGGTAAGACACAAACTCGAACTCAAGCTTGTTGTTCAAGGCGAAATGATATGACGATGAGGATCGACGTAAGGTTAGTTCATCGTCGAAAATTGTGCTCCGAGAAGAAGGACCGGGTAGCACAGTTAAAATGATCACGCCATTGGGTACAAACTCGTACTTATAGAAGCTTACGGAAGAGTTGTTGAACCGTAAAGCGGACTCGGTTCAGTTATCGGTGTCTTTGAGTGTTCAATAACTCAGAGCCCGCGAAAAATTGGAATCAGTGGGAAGGTAGCACTTGATGAAGAACTCATAAAAAGTTATGCAGTTCCATGATAATCTCGAGATACCAGGGGGGTAATACTCGACACAAGATCAAAGTAAAGGTTGGACTGGTGTATTGATCCATAGAAGACAATTATTTTGACTTGTCCGAGAAAGGAGAACAAAGAAGAACAATCATGGTCGGAACCACGGTTGCAAAAGGCCAGATCCTAGATATAAGATGAACTTATACCAAAGGAATAATTATTTTTACGAGCAGCTTCCATGATAAGTTATACATCGTGTCCCTGGGCATGAACGCAAGGTTCAAGGTCGACTCCCACTTCTTCAATGTATAACCTTCCATTCACTATTCGCTTTGATAAAGGCATTAGTGTTGAAAGTTTTACCTGGTGAAATACCAGATGAGTATGACTCGTGAAAACTTCCGGGTTCACACCGATGAGGGAAGGCGTTGGTTCAATCCCATCGGGGCTTCTTACGAACATATACCATAAGCTTCAAGAGTAAATATCATCAGCCCGAAAGCAGAGCATGGTTGACAAAAGGAAAGGATACAATTTACCAAAGGCATTATGTATCGGAGAAAGAACTCACAAAGTGATTAATTATGAAGGACACTGTCGGGTAATAATCCAACAGTGGATATGGCGATCCAAAATGGGGCTGATATGAGTATCGATACCCAATCAGAGGAAGAAAGATTGCAAATGCATCGGTTTATAGAACATCTGAATAGTTCAACGCTTAATTAGCGAAGTAATTATGATTTTCAAATCGAGGGATCAGGAGCAAATGCTCTGATCAAGGATGGATAAGCTGAATAGACTTAGGGGTACAATCGACGACAATTGGATTGGTCGAGAACCAATTCCAGTTAAAAGAATGGCAGCTCAGCCGGAAAAGTAACTTATAAGGATCAAAGATGATTGCGTGTATTCGCAAACATATTGAGTCAACAGACTCAAAAAAGATAATGACAAGGAATGTCAATAAGACTACGAGAGTTATGGGATTAACCATAATGCAAGCAAGCAAGAATTTCAAGAGCCAAAGGCTCCAGAGGATTTTCGGAAGATCGAATATTATTTTGAAGACTTTTGTGAAACACAAGAACAACTGGGGATGAGCGGATACTCGGAAGGTGCGAGAAGTTATTCTTAGGGGTATTCAGGTGGCAAAGAACTGCAAGGCAGTAGGCACAAAATATTCTCAGGGTATCTTGTAATAACAAGATCGACTGAGAATAAAAGTAAGCACGACAGGTGTAAGTATTTATCCATAGGGATATTTCAGTGGTAGGGAATTGCAAAGGCAACGGGCACAAGGTCTCAAGAGAAAATCGGAGAGTATCTTCGAAATCTTCTGGTGCAGTCGGTGATCATCTGGACTGAAGGGCCTCTCCGGGAGAAAGTATTTTCGAGAACCTAAAGTTAGATTTTTGTAAAAATCGTTTAACCCGAATAGAAGAGAGTTCAGAATCCCAGAGTAAAGGTCGAGGAGTAAAAGATCCTAGTACCACCCAATGGCGACGTGGGCCCATGGGCCGCACAGCCATGTTAGTAAAAGTTTTGCAATGTCTAGACTCGACTTCGGCCAAGGAGTGTGGAATGGGGATTCCTACAGGCAGTCGGCTCTGATACCAACTTGTGACGCCCCCGATTTGACCGTACACTAATCATGCACGCAAATGTGTACGATCAAGATCAGGGACTCACGGGAAGATATCACAACACAACTCTACAAATAAAATAAGTCATACAAGCATCATAATACAAGCCAGGGGCCTCGAGGGCTCGAATACAAGTGCTCGATCATAGACGAGTCAGCGGAAACAACAATATCTGAGTACAGACATAAGTTAAACAAGTTTGCCTTAAGAAGGCTAGCACAAACTGGGATACAGATCGAAAGAGGCGCAGGCCTCCTGCCTGGGATCCTCCTAAACTACTCCTGGTCGTCGTCAGCGGGCTGCACGTAGTAGTAGGCACCTCCGGTGTAGTAGGGGTCGTCGTCGACGGTGGCGTCTGGCTCCTGGACTCCAGCATCTGGTTGCGACAACCAGAAAGAAAGGAAAGGGGGAAAAGGGGGGAGAAAGCAACCGTGAGTACTCATCCAAAGTACTCGCAAGCAAGGAACTACACTACATATGCATGGGTATATGTGTAAGGAGGCCATATCAGTGGACTGAACTGCAGAATGCCAGAATAAGAGGGGGATAGCTAGTCCTATCGAAGACTACGCTTCTGGCAGCCTCCGTCTTGCAGCATGTAGAAGAGAGTAGATGGAAGTCCTCCAAGTAGCATCTCCAAGTAACATCTCCAAGTAGCATCTCGAGTAGCATAATCCTACCCGGCGATCCTCTCCTCGTCGCCCTGCGGAAAAGCGATCACCGGGTTGTATCTGGCACTTGGAAGGGTGTGTTTTATTAAGTATCCGGTTCTAGTTGTCATAAGGTCAAGGTACAACTCCAAGTCGTCCTGTTACCGAAGATCACGGCTATTCGAATAGATTAACTTCCCTGCAGGGGTGCACCACATAGCCCAACACGCTCGATCCCATTTGGCCGGACACACTTTCCTGGGTCATGCCCGGCCTCGGAAGATCAACACGTCGCAGCCCCACCTAGGCAAAACAGAGAGGCCAGCACGCCGGTCTAAACCTAAGCGCGCAGGGGTCTGGGCCCATCGCCCTGAGCACACCTGCACGTTGCGAGGGCGGCCGAAAGCAGACCTAGCCTAGTGGCGTTCCAGTCCAATTCGGCGCGCGCCGCTCCGTCGCTGACGTCTGAAGTGCTTCGGCTGATACCACGACGTCGGGATACCCATAACTACTCCCACGTAGATGGTTAGTGCGTATAGGCTCGTAGCCAGACTCAGATCAAATACCAAGATCTCGTTAAGCGTGTTAAGTGTCCGCGAACGCCGAACAGGGCCAGGCCCACCTCTCTCCTAGGCGGTCTCAACCTGCCCTGTCGCTCCGCCCAAAGATCCACACAGAGGGCCGTCGGGACAAAGGTCCTTTCAGCCCCCAATCCGTGAATCACTCGCGGGTACTCTTCGAGCTGACCCGACTTTAGTCACCATCTGTATAGTATGTATGTATGTATAGTATATACCCGTGATCACCTCCCAGGTGATCACGGCCCGATAGTATAGCAAGGCAGACTGACAAGAATGTAGGGCCAATGATGATAAACTAGCATCCTATACTAAGCATTTAGGATTGCAGGTAAGGTATCAACAGGTGTAGCACAATGTCAGGCTATGCATCAGAATAGGTATAACAGAAAGCAGTAACATGCTACACTACTCTAATGCAAGCAGTATAGAGAAGAATAGGCGATATCTGGTGATCAAGGGGGGGGGCTTGCCTGGTTGCTCTGGCAAGAGAGAGGGGTCGTCAACTCCGTAGTCGAACTGGGCAGCAGCAGCGTCGGTCTCGTAGTCTACCGGAGAGAAGAGGGGGAAGAAACAATGAATACCAAGTAAACAGATGCATATCGAGGCATGACATGACAGGTAACGATGCTAGGTGTGCCCTAACGTGGTATAAGGTGGTACTGGTCAAGGGGGAATCATCCGGGAAAGTATTCCCGGTGTTTCGTGTTTTCGGGCAGAGGAGCCGGAGGGGGAAAGTTGCGGGTTCGATAGGTTAGGGGGGTGTGGTGGACGAACGGACTGCGTATCCGGAATCGTCTCGTCGTTCTGAGCAACTTTCATGTTGAAAATATTTTAATCCGAGTTACGGATTAAAAGATATGATTTTTAAAAGATTTTAACAATTTTGGAATTTAATTATTTATTTAATTAATTCGAAAAATGTATTTATGACGTCAGCATGATGTCATGCTGACGTCAGCAGTCAACAGGGGTTGACTGAGTCAACCCTGACAGGTGGGTCCCGTTCGTCATACACTGTTAACTAATTAACCTAATTAAGTTTAATTAACAGTAGTTAATTAGGTTAATTAGTTATTAGGTTAATTAATCTTAATTAGTTAAACTAAACAAGATTAGATAAGTTAATTAATTAGTTAATTAATTAGTTAATTAATTAATTAATTAATTAATTAATTTTATTATTAATTTATTTATTATATATTTTTTTAATTCTCTTTTAATTCTTTTTTTTAATCGTTCTGGGGCTGGGGCCCCCATGTCATTGGCCCCAGAGGGCCTAGCGGGTCTGGTCGCTAGTGGTTGCGGGCGCAACGCACGACCCGAACGGGCGCACGCCCAGGTGCAGGCAGACCCGGGAGGGTACGGGAACAGGGGAGGCCGGTGGCCACGGCGTGGCCATGGCCGGAGCGGGGCGAGGCCGCGGTGGTGCGCGCGGCAGCCGGAGGCGACGCCGGAGTGGGGCCGCGCGGACGGGCGTCGGCAGGGAGCGCTGAGCGCAGCCAGGGGACGAGGCCGCGGCGAGGCGCGCGGGCACACAGGGGGGCGGGGAAGGGCAGCCGCAGCTGCGGTCGGCGCGGGCGCGCGACCATGGGCGTGCGAGCGAGCGGGAGGAGGGGGAAGGCGGTGCGGTGGCCGTGGTGCCGTTCGGCAATCCCGTCGACGCGACGGAACGGACGACGGAGTCGGGGAGAGAAGAGGAGGCCGGGGGTGCGTCCACGGGCGCGGTCATGAGCAGGGAGCCGGCCACGGCGCGGGTGCCGCGCGTGCGGGCGCGACGCTGCGGGCGTCGGGACGGCGCTGCTGAACGCGTGCGGGGCGAGGCGGAGGAGAAGAACGGGGGTGCTCACAGGGGGGTTCGTGGGGTTCGGGGCAACGGGGGGCGAGGAGGAGGACGGTGACGACGTCGTAGAGGAGGCAGGCCGGTGGGGAGGGGCGCCGGCGAGGACGAGCTCCGGGCGGCGTCAGGCGCAGCGAGCGGCGACGGGTGCGCGGGGAGCCGGCCGACGACGGTGCTCGGGGCGACGATGGGGTTCGATCCGGGCGGCGGCGAGGGGCGCAGGGGGGGCCGACGCGGTGGCGTCTGGTGGCGGCGGGGACAGGCGACGCCGGCGAGGCGTGTGGCGGCGATGGCAGGGGGGTCGGGGTGGTTCGGTCCCGATCCGATCTGGATCGGGAGGGGGAGCGAGTGGGGGGGGGCGAGTGGGTGGATGGTTAGGGTTTCGGGGGTGAGGGGGAGCGGATAAGGTGAGGGGGTGGGTGGCCGGCTGGGCCTGGGGGGGGGGGGGGTTTGGCCCAGTTGGGCCTGTGGTCAGCTGGGCCGAAGCCCGGGGGGGTTTCTCTTCTATTTTTTTTTATCTTTTGTTTTTCTGTTTTATCTCTTTTCTTTTATTTATTTTATTTTCTGTTTTAACTCATTTTAAATTATTTAGACATTTTATAAAAATGGGTTTGTTGCACCATAATTACATTTGTAATATTTAGTACAAACCAAACATTTTTATTTTAATTTTTGAAAACTTTTATTGTTATCATTAATTTGAATTTGAATTTAGGACCGGTTTTTGTTCTAACGATAAATTAGTAGCAGTAACCGTGGTGACGTGGCACCATTAGCATGGGATCACTGTAGCTTAATTATCCGGGCGTTACAACGCCGGAGGAGGGGAAGACGTCCGGGGCAGCGGTAGCGATGCCGGTGGCCGGCGAGGCAGGCCCGGCCGCCGTAGCAGGAGCGGGCGGTGCCGGCTTGCTCCGGCCGGCGACGAGGGCTGCGGCCGGCGCGGAGGCGCGGCGGCTCGGTGCCCGAAGCTGGAGAAGGCGGCGGCGGGGCGACGCGCGGGGCGGCGCGGCGGATCCGGGCCGCGGGGGCCTCGCCTGGGCCTCCCGGGCCGGCGCGGAGAGAGAAGGTGGCGGCGAGTGGCGGCTTGCCACGTGGTGGTGGCGGGGCGGACCGGACACGTCCGTCGGTGTGGGAGTTTTGTCCGGCGGGCGACGATGATGATTTGGATCTAGGTTTTCGGGAGGAAGGGGAAGGAGAAATTCGGGGGTGTCTTTAAATAGGCATAGAGGGAGCTAGGAGTGTCCAAATGAGGTGCGGTTTTTGGCCACGTGATCGTGATCGAACGCTCTAGATGATGGAGAGGGTTTAGGTGGGTTTTGGGCCAAATTGGAGGGGTGTTGGGCTGCAACGCACACGAGGCCTTTTCGGTCCCTCGGTTAACCGTTGGAGTATCAAACGAAGTCCAAATGGTACGAAACTTGACAGGCGGTCTACCGGTAGTAAACCAAGGCCGCTTGGCAAGTCTCGGTCCAATCTGGAAATGTTTAATTCCCACACACGAAAGAAAGGTAGAAATGACCGCCGGAGGAGAACGAAGCGCCGGAATGCAAAACGGACAACGGGGAAAATGCTCGAACGCAAGAGATGAACACGTATACAAATGCAATGCACATGATGACATGATATGAGATGCATGACAACGATAACAACACACGAAGACAAAAACCCGAACCCGAGAAAATAAAATAACTTAACGCCGGAAACGGCAAGAGTTGGAGTACAAATTGGGAAGTCACATCCGGGGTGTTACAAGGTCCTCGAGATGGAAACCAGAAAAGGACCTTCTTGTTGTTGTTGACAGATGAAGATTGTGATTTTCGACAACAACGTGTCTGGCACCGCCATCACAGTCGGGGAGGATGGCGTGCTCGAGCTCTCGCGTCTTGTCATGGTGGTGTCGGCAGGGGATTCCTTGGTGATTACGGTTGGGACATGGGATGGTGACGGTGCTGACTTGCACATAAAGTCATCCTTCGCGTTCACGCCTCTTCTCTATGGTGAAGGGCGCGTTGTCTTCCCTATGCTGGTTACATGCAAATTAAGGTTGTCTAGTCAGCTTTATTCGATCCAAATGTTGACGGATGACCTTATTCTCTGCATATTTTCATGGTTTTAGTTGTCACGGTGATTTTGCTGCTGCCCGAAGTTTTGCTCAAATGGTTCTCGCTAGGGTTCATATGTGATGTTTTGTTCTTTATGTTGATGGCTTGCAGTTTTAGCACGTTGCTAGTGTTTGAGGAGCCGCCTTTGCGGTCGCAGGGTTTCATGCTTTGGGAGTAGTCTGCATGTGGTCGTGTCTGTAATGATTTTCGCCTATCTTTTCGTTGATTAACTGGACAACTCTCTTGTGATTAATTGATTAAGAAAGCAAGTCATTGGACTCTGTTTAGAAAAAAGAATTATGACAATGTCATATTTACGTTTTCAAACTGCAGTCACTCTTTTGTAGTGTTGGACTAAGTGATACTAAATTTATATAATGTACATTGATCAGCACAATCGCCTGACTGTAAGGTAGAAAAGTTGTGCAAACTATTCGCCATTGCAAACCCATATTCTAGTATCTATCAAATGTGAAATGATGCATACTGTAGATGTTAGTAATGCCATGCAGTTGTGCACTTGTAACAATTCATCCAATAATATAACCATTTGTGACTACACAAAAAAGGACAAATACTCAGATGAACAGTGCCAAGTTCACTAATAATAACATGCAGTGTTTCTTTTTGTACAGTTCACATTATTTTATACCGAGTATTTTTGTTATGACTTTTTTAATATGCAAATTATATAGTACTCCACTTGCACCCATTAAATTTGTGAACAATATTCAAAACTCGAAAAACAAAAATAGAGATGAAACATGGGGAGCATGGGCAACTTGTTGCCAAAATTTCACCGCAAAAAAGAAAAGAAAAATTGCCAAAATTACTTTCCGTGAAGCATATATATAGTCTTCACATGATGCTCAAGACTGAAACTGCAGATTAATAGATGCTGTCACCTCATGATGCTCACCAATACCAATTGGGGTTAGTTACATCAGCTAAGGTGGTTAGTGCGGCAAACCAGCAAGGTAGCGCTTGCTAACACAGCATCAAGAATCATCCAATTATATGCACATATATATAATGATATTTACTATAGCTCTCATCTCACATGAACCCTAGCTGGGTGAGATCGTCGTCCGGGATCTCCAGGCCTCCGGAGAAATCAAAGTCTTGCAGCGAGTCGTCCAGGCCGTCCGTGAACCAGGCACTAATGTCGTTGCCCTCCGGCACGTCCAGGATGTCCACCATGGGGTCCATCGGTGGCAGGTTCATGGGGGCGTCCAGGGACTCCGGAGCGACGTTGGCCGCGCTGTTCCTTGGTTGCTGGGTAGGTCTTGTGCTCAGAGGGTTGTTCCACTCGTTGGATTCTCGCGGCGACGGTGATGGGAAGCTGGAGTTGGATGGCTCTGTGACTCTGCCAAGGACATTTCCAGATGTTGATAGCTGCGCTAGCTTCTGCTTTGGCTTCATCTTGGTCTTGCGCTCGTTCCGGCCGCTGCCAGACGAGTTCCGGCCGCTGCCTGATTTCGAGCTGGAGTTCTTGGCAGACCCATCTCTGCTCTGGTCCCTTTCTCTCTCGCCCTTTTTCAATTTTGTGCTACCTGCAAAAGGATCAGCAGAAGTTGGGATACCTCATGAAAAAGGATCTCTGACAAAATCATCATGCCAAAGTTAAGTAAAATTTGTTCAAGGGTGCTAGAAATACCTTGGCTCAATGGGCTTCTGTCAAGCTTTAGGGCCTTTGGCCTATCTGCAGATCCTGGAGGGACACCTGGAGCATAAGAAGGCAGATTAATTATATGGAAGTTCTTACAACTATAGTGTCAAATAAATAGGCGGGTTTGTGTGGCTTATTTCGATATCCACAATTGCATGTGCATTACCATCAACTGGGTCACTCTTTGGCAAAGGCGCGGACAGCACACTCCAAAGGAAAGGCTCCCTGAAGCAGCTTTTCTCTGTTTCCTCAAATTTCTGGCACCGGGCAAGTGTTCGCTTTGCAAAAGCCAATGCAAGCTGTTTTGCAGCCTTACTGGCTGCTTTACTGAGACCGCCCTTGTGACTAGAACTACCTCGACCACCCTGTGAAAAAGATCAAGGTTAAGGTTACTACTTGTAGTGGTTTCTGAAGTGGTAAACAAAAAAACCATGCATAGAAAGAAACATGCAACACTGGAAACCAACCAATAAAATATTTCCTAGTTATACAGAATGGACTAATAGTGAGTGCCAGGCCAAACATTGCTATCAACAAGACTACACTATGAAGGTGCCAGGCCAACATGCATCACATCACCCACCTCAGTTGTTCAGCAATCAGTTAAGACACGAAATGGGAAGCAGAATGCCCTAATCGTCCAATTCCTTAAAAAATTTAATGCTAACAAAAAGTAGGTGGTAATACAACTAATAAAGTATTCAGGTACCAGCAATTTTTTGTATGCCCTCTCTACTAATTTGTTCATTGCGTGTTGCTCCAGGCTCCTGCAAACAAAATTTTGGAATTAGACACCGCAATAGTTTCTACTCAGTTACATTAATAAAAAATAGACATAGGTAGAACCATTAATACCTTTCCTCCATGTTTTTAGTATTTCGAATTGCTTTTTCTAGCTTATTTAATTGGCATTTCTTCTGATTCACCTGAAACAAGTCGAGAAGCATACATATTAATTAGAAAAGCATATCCTTTCCTACAAAAATGTGCAAGTTGCGCAAGTACTAAGAAATATGCCAAACTGAATGTTGTCAAAAGGACACGTGCAGGGAGGTATTTTTTGCATTATGCATTTTTTAATGTTTTTAATGCATAGAACTGCTGTAAATCCAATGACAAAAGGAAATCATCAACACGTGAAAAATGAGGATAAGGCTGCTAGAATTAGTTGAAGTGTGGTGCATAATCTCATTTGGTTTAAAGCTCCCTATGTGGGACCGTTTCAAATTGACTCAAACAATTCCAAGTTATGCAATATTGCCATATTCAAACAGCCCAAAAAAGTGACTTTCTCACCGAACCACTTATCTATTGAAATCTGCTAAGTGGGTGAGACCTGCTATTTCACTAGTTTCAGGTACTATCAATTTGTCACATGAGACTCAACATATCAAGCAATTCCACCATAATATTCTCATCAGTCTCACTACTTAAGCTTGAAGCCTCAAATGCAAGTTCTAGAACTACTAATACCAATGCTAGTTCAGTATGCTCTAAGTTTTCACAGTAACTTCATGTCAACTCTAGAGAGGATGAAATGATGACTTGATAACTTTAATTATCCGAATGATCGTTTGAGTTTAACCAAAATTGAATGCTGACTATACCCACCTGATCAAAGAGTCTTTTCTGCAGCTCCAAAATAACTTTATTAATATCCTCATCCTCTCCCTCGTCCAGCTCTGGCTGCAGTCAGAAAAAATATCGCCACGACCATGATTTGAGTTAATAAGTAAACATATGGAATAACACGCAATTACTGAAAACAATGAGGTGACGATCTATGATGCATCTGTTTTCTCAAGGATCATCAAAATATGTTTGCAGTTGGTTCACCCTAAATGAACATACGATGCAAAATGAGGGTCGACACTCTCACGACAGATCAACACCCACTGAACCACACCCCCTCAAGGTTTCGAATTCACAGCCTGCTTTCAGCCCTGATCACGGCATACTTCCAAAATTTGTCTGATCTAGTTAAAGTAATTGGCTTATATCATGTACATAATGTACTGATAATCTCTTGTCAGTTCCCAAGAAAACGAAAAGAAACAAAAAATGGAATCAAATAAGAAAGGATAGCAATTTCCTTTAGCAAGCATGGCAAATCCTTGCCATGTTCAGTTTTTTGCCAGGAATTGCCATGCTTGCTAAAAGATATTGCCATCCTCGCGACAACATAACTTGCCATCCTGACATCAGATTTTTAGCATTTCCATATAAAAATTGTAGCTAACTACTCCCTCCATTCCATATTAGTTGTCGCTGAAACGGATGTATCTGGACGTATTTCAATGCTAGATACATCTGTTTGAGCGACAACTAATATGGAACAGAGGGAGTACATGACAAAGAAATAACCTTCAAATAGACAACTTATCATGAATCGGGCTTTTAGAAACCATACCATCTCTGGAAAAATGTCAATACTGTGCAACTCGACCAAAGTCCTATCATGCAAAGACATCTGCGCATACTGATATCCATATAATGGTAAAGATAAATCTTTTCCGGGAGTTTGATACTGCTGTGTAATCTGCGGTACTGATCCATGCAAAGAGCCGTTTTCTGGGTACCCTATAACATTTATCCCATCTGATAGATTCTCACTGCAAACTGAACTTTGACTATATGAGCCCCTCAAATTACTGGAAACTGCGAAACCATTGGACATGCTGTTATATGCTGGGTTACTGTTTGAATGCTTGAAATCAGGAGACATTCCAAAACTGGATTCTAGCCCCGTAGCTTCAAATTCAACTGAGGCAGCACGAGGAAGGTAGTCATTTGAGAATTCCAGAAGTATATCTCCTTGGACACCATTGGACTCGGGAAAGTCATCAACATCTTCTACAATCAAGGCAGAGAGCAGTCTACTTGTCAGGGGAGCCATTTCACCAAATATTCCTTGCCCCTGTGCCTTTTGAGATGTGTTGTTATGATTCTCGCCATTATTATAAGACAAAATGTCAACAGATTCCCTTGGTCCAACACCATTTGCTTCCCCTTGATCCAGCAACAAAGAAGAATTGGATGGAGGCAGAACCTGGGAGGAATGCTCAACCTACAGATGAAAATAATATATAAAACATGGGTATCAAATTCAGATCTTTGCAGTACAGGGTAGACAAATAAAGGAATACAGAAGTTGAGGATTTTACTGGAAACATCTTGCACGATAAGAGTAGGGAGTAGACATATAAAGGAATACAAAAGTTGAGGATTTATTGAAAACATCTTCCACGATAAGAGTAGAGGAGTGGCAGAAGGTAAAGTACCATTGATGGTGGCCCATTGTAGTTAGCTGATGCATTTAACTTATCTTCATCGTGCTTATTAGACATGCCCATCTCAAGTTCTTCCAAGAATATTATCTGACCAGAGACTCCGGTAAGTGATGATTCATCCCAACAAGGCAACAGGTCCATTATACCAACTTGTAAGGAAAATAAAATCGAACCTGGTTTTTCAAGAAGGATAAATCTTCAGAGCTGATGAAAGTAAGCATGGGTTCTATTTTCTTCCAAAAAGGGCCAGCATATGCACCAACTGCAGAAAAGGATAAAGAATTCATCAACCATGAGACATGAAATTGCAGCTCTTTGCATGGCAAATAGATAACTACGATGTGTGCAATTGCACACCTATTGCACCACGGGCAGCATTTGCGGCAGCTAGAAGTTCTTCTCGGTCATCTTCAGATTCACCTACAACAAACAGCTTAGCATCAGGATCAACTTTCAGAGAAAGAAACCAAAGATCTTCAATGGTAAATTAAAATGTCTATCAGCAAACCTGTAGTATCCATTGACCCACAATTCAGAATTTCTGGGTGACGAGATGATGCTTTGCGGTCCGAGCCTTTCTTTGTTGGAGGACGGCCTAACTTACTGCACCAAATTAAAGAAGACCATAAGTTTCAGATACAAAATACAATACATGTGTTCGCTAGAATTCAGTCATTAAGCACCTTTCATTCTTTTCAGATGCAGGTCTTACGCTCTTTACCAACTTCCTCGTTTCAGTGCTGTCCAACTTCTCTTTTGGTATGGATGAACACCCTTTAACATGCATAGTGCCTCTTCCACTCCTTCCTTGACGACGAATACTACCATCTTCAAGTTCTTCTTTCAACGGAATCCTGCTTTTCTTGGACGAGAAAATCAAGTCTGATGCCATATGAGCTGAATTTGCCCCCTCATTCTCAAAGTCGCCACTGTTTGTGACTTTTTCCTTATTCCTGTGTTCAGTAGCAACAGACCCTTCACTTTCTGATAGACCAGCTGGAGATGTAACATTATCCATTCTAGATGCAGCTTGTGAATTATTGCTAGCTGCACCCCTTGGAAGTGAAAGGCCAGGCGTTTCTAAAGCTGGCCTAACAGCAACATCAACTGGTGATCCTTCAGATACGGGTTCATCAAAATTTGACACCGGTGATACAACATTTGCTCTTCTTGTCCGTGACATTTTCTGTGGACGTTGACCCACCCAAGCAACAGGAGGTGAAGAGGCAGTTGCAGCCATGGGACGCTTGCGATTTGTGGTGCTTGCCAATGGTGAGGCTTTATTTGTGCACGGTGCTTCTTCCCATTCATCAACTCCTCCAGCTGAGCGTAGCAAAGTAGATGATGAGTGGATACCGACAAGCGAACTGGTTCTTGGTGCTCTGGTTGCTTTACCCTTGGTCACAGGACTTAAGGTTCCTGGTTGCATATCCTCGGAAATATGTGCCCTGGAATCACGATGGATACAAAACATCAGAAGAATGAAGAAGCACATAACTATTCATATTTTGCAAAAAAAAATTGAAAGTTCGAAACTACATGAACTACAGCAGCACAAAGAGGTTTCAACCATTCAAATCAGTCTGATCATGTTATAGAATGTGTTGCTACAATATTGACATCAAGCTATCAATGCTTACTTGTTTCCTTTCACCAAAACCCGTTCTTTGTCTAGCCCACCATGGCGCTCTCGTCTTTCATTTGGAAGAGGGGTGGAATCCATCTCTGTCTTCAGAAGATACCGTGAGCCAGAACTACTCAGTTGAGAGCTTCCATCCATCTTGCTACCTCCAGATGCTCCAGCAGAAGCTCCATGTCTGTCATACAACAATTAAAAGGACGGATAAGATAAGTGCCCCTGAATGCGGAGATGACTCACCATGGTCATGAACCTGAAGACAATAATCTGAGGTTGGACCTCTGAAGCTATAGCATTCTTAACCTCATAATGCATCTCCATAATGATCCATTTGAAGCTTATGTGGAAAAACTATAAATACATAACAAAGCTGATGACAGTGCACGAAGATTACCTAAATGGAATAGCATCACTAGATCGTCCACGTACTTCACTGTTTGATCTATGTTGAACTGATGGTTTAACATCTCGGTCTACATCACTGCCTCTATTGAGCATAGTTCCAACAGAACGCTTACGTTTCATCTTTTTCTCCCATCCTTCACCACCAGGAGCTAGGCCTCGTAATTTGTCTTCAGAAAACCCTGATGTGGCATTGGCAATTCTAACGGAGCTTTTGTCCTTCTCCAAAGATGGGTTTTTCTCAGTATCAACCAAAGGACCTCCTTGCCTTGTAGAAACACTAACACGCCCTTCCAACTGAAATATGCGGCCAAAGAGTCAAAACAAAAGCAAATGGTAGCCTTTGAAGACATAATAAGGATGAACGCACTCATAGTCAAAAAAAAGTAAAAATGCACTATTGTCTAACAATTGAACAGGCCACAAAAAAAATAAGTGTGGGGACTTTAACTCAACCACTGAGCAACAAAAGGGAATTCGGTAGAGAGACATGGTATTAAAGTGTTGCTCAATCTTGACACATCTCTACCTAGGGGAACTGGTCCACTCAAAGATTAATCGACCTAACGGTTCTGTCTCCACAATGTTTTAATTCAGTCATGAAATTCGATACACTGAAGGAATAGTTGGGCCTAAGCGCATAGTTATCAGCATCATAGAAGTATACAAAGATTTGTCATTTAAGATGAAATCACTTCCATGACCTGTTGTCCCATGTGATTTGCGCACGCACACTGACATGCCATGCCAACCACCAGTTCACACAAATTTATCTGTTTAGAAGAGGAATAACGGAACCTCTAATATGTCATAACGCATAACCCAAAGTACCAACTCAAACTAACTACAACCGTGGAAGCAATGGCATACAAGCGAAATGGAATTGCTGACTGAAAGCATCGGTGAAGTAGCAGAAGTACAAACCCGTGCATCTGCCGTCAGCGACGACCGGACACGCTTGCTCATGGTCGAGCTCTTAGCCCTCTCCTCGAGCCTCTGGGCGGGGTTATCCCCGCTGTTCTGAGCCCCGATCCTGAGAGAGCTGCCGACGTTCCCCGACGACCTATCCACCGACGCGCCGTCGCTCCTCTGCCGGCGCCGCGTGACCACGTTCTTGTACTTGTCCAGCTTCTGGATGGACTCCTGCAACGACTTCACCCTGTCCCTGCAACCCCATTCCATTTCAGGCCCCACCGGAGCAGCAATGCACGCGAAAGAAAAGCACGGCGAAAAGATACGAGGAGCAACGTGTACTTGGCCCTGGCCGACGACTCCGCGACGCCGCCCCGGATCCGCCGGAGCTCCTCGGCGGCCGCGGGGGGGAGCGGCTTGCCCTGCGCCAGCGCGGCGAGCGGCTGCTCCGCCGAGTCGGCCAGCGCCCGCCGCAGCTCCGCGGAGCGCGAGTGCCGGTGCTCGCCGACGGGGAACTGATCCAGCGAGATGTACTGCGCGAGCGACGGCGGCTCCGTCGCGGCCCCCGGCGCCCCCCTCGCGGGGAAGCCCCCCGCGGCGGCGGCGGGCCTCGAGCCTCCTCCTCCTCCTCCCGACATCGCGCCTCGTCGTCAGCCCCCTCCGAAGCTGCACTGCATCAAGGTCAAGAACGAATCCCGCCGACCGGCCGGACGAGGGCGGCCAATCCGGCCGTCGAGCGGCCGGGATCAGCCGGATTGGGGATCGAGGGGCCCGCGGGTTGGGGGAATTCGGGGCGGGCCGGGGGGCAAAACCCTAGAAGCGGAGGTCGCCGGCGGCGAGGGGGAGCGCGTGGGGGAATTCGGCCGGGTTGCGGGTACAGATGGGAGAGAAAGATCGGTCCTTTTTAGGCACGAGGGCAAATTCTGACACTCTTGGACCCGGGGTCAATTTGGTCAATCATCATTTCATTTCTCTTTTGTAGTACAATTTTTTTCAAGGGTAGTGTAGTACAACCTAGGTTTTCTATACAACAAAACGTTTTTTTCAAGCTCACTTTCTTCGATTTATTGGGCCTCAAAGCCAAAATATGATATCAAGCCGTAACTAATTTCGTTGGAAACGAGTGCACGTGCCCACCCATGTCCCTACTTAATAACCACGCTCTCTCGCGGCAATCATGAGTCGCACGCTCTCTCCCGAAACTGACCACCTATGTTGCTACTTAAATTCGTTGGAGTTACTGCTAGTGGAGGATAAGGTGGATAGTTGGAGGCGAAATGGAACATAAAAATGTCGTGTGGGGTAATTATTCAAGAGGATCGAGGATTTAAGGCGAATAACACAAAGGGGGCGAGGGAAATCACTACACATAATAACCACGAGTTTAGATCGGGAATGGGTCCAAGCGCATCTTTATCGCTTATTAATTTCGTTGAAAGTAGCACGTCGCTCTGCATCCCGCAGAACTGGTCACTCACATTTCGCAACTTAACTTTGCTAGAGTTACACGTAGAGGGGACCAATGGAGAGCGGGATCGAAAATGGAAAATGAACACGCATCGGTAAACGTCAAGGAGGATAACATGCGGAATGGGAGGATGAAGAGAAATCAATGCACATAATAACCATTGCCTTGCAAATCTGAACTCTGCCCGTCAACCCTACGTCCTTCTAATCCCCAAGTCAGTAGTATAAAAGAAAATTAGCAAGTCCCATAGCACGATTAAGAGCAAATGAGTACTAAAGTTGTACCATGCAAAAGAAAAAATCTACAATGAAACACCAATCATAATATTTGATCTCAACAGATGCATTACACGTGTGATCTATGTGAAGATACCCTAGATCCATACAAGTAGCTACTAATGTCTTTCTACAACGAATAGATTACATGTAGAAGACATATAAGAAAATCTTTAAAACAAATATGGGAGTGTGTACATAGTGATGTACTACTACCCTAGGGTTGAGATGGTTGCACATACACAAACAATGACATACAAAAAAATCTTTAGAATAAATACGGGGAGTGCCTACATAGTGTTGAACTACTACCCTAGGCTTGAGATGGATTGCACATACACAAACAATGCCACAAGGGTTTTCATTTTTATATCCACATTTTGCAGTTCCATTTCCAGTGAGACCAAAATATGTCAAGTAGGGAAAATTTTAAAAAGTTAAGAACATAGATTCATCCTTGAGATGATTCGGAGGAAATGAGTAAGATATTTATAAGTATTCCTTAGTTTCATCGATGTAGACATCCTACCTTGGGGAATAAAAATCAACAATCCCGCTGCCATGGATAACAAGAGATTCCCATCTTTCAAATAGAAAACCTCCTTAAATTTGACAGTCAAAGCTTCTGGCAAAATATGTACGATTCTTCATTTGGATACATGCATGCATAGGGGTTTACTGAGCTGAGGAGAAAACTTCGCCAACCATGTAATGAGCATGGTTAGTTATATCAAGACAACACACTTAGAAGAGGAAGAAATTAGCAGCATAAGAATTGATCATAATCGTTTATGTTGGATTCATTCTCGAAATAAGTACATTTAGGTTATCACCAAGAAGAAGAAACTAGGGAGCTTGATAAGTCTCCGGTTTATCTATTTTTTTAGTTTATCTTATTATATTATCAATCTTCTATGCTTTATATGCCATTTTATATCATTTTTATGCACTAACCAATTAACTTAGTGAGTGTCAGTTCCTATTTTTTCCCTATTTCTTTTTTCGCAGAAAAAACATACGAAATGATGTCCAAGCACGACAAACTTCACGGTGATTTTTTCTAAACCAGAAGAAACCCTCAAAGTTCGGGGATGCACCGGATGATGATCGAGGGAGGCACAAGCTCAGGTGGCACGCCCTGCTTTCGCACTCCCTACTGATGCCTATTGCATGAATCTCATTCAGTCAAACTAGAAATTGTGTTTTTACAGCTGGAACGATAAATGTAATCCTACTATTCTTTAAGGGTAGGGTCGTCTGAGTACGGTACTATGGACATCAGGGCATATTGAATATAGTCATATAATTTGGTGTGCTGACACACCATTCAAGGTAGAAGGAAGCAGTGGGGGAGGCGTGCCTTATGAGCTTATGGGTCCCACGTGTTCCCGTTTGACCTAATTACAGCGCTATAAATTCCCTAAAATCCAGAAACCCCTAGAGCAAGACCCGAAACAATTCCTCCACTGCCGCAAGCCTCTGTTATTCCCTAGTCCCATCTGGAGTCCATTGTTGGTACTCTACCGAAGGGGAAAACCATTGGGGAGGCGATCTTCATCAACTTTGCTGCCTCCATGATGATGTGTGAGTACTTCCCACGAGACCTACGGGTCCATAGCAGTAGTTAGATGGCTTTTTCTCTCTCTTTGATCTTAAATACAATAATCTCTTCGAAGATCTATTTGATATAATTCTCGCGGTGCGTTTGTTGGGATCCGATGAATTGTAGGTTTATGATCATATTATTCATTGAAAGTATTTCAGTCTTTTCTAAGATTTATTTGTGTGTGATTTTATAGCCTTGTATTTCTCTCCGATCTATCCATCTTCTTTGGCCAATTAGATTGATTTTATCTTCAGTGGGAGAGGTGCTTGGTAGTAGGTTCAATCTCTCGGTGTCCTTACTCTATGATAGAACGAGTTGCAAGACATGTATTTGTATTGTTGCTACTAAAGGTAACATCTTGTTGTGTCTACATTATGCTATTATGCTTCAAGCATTACTCTGTTTATTATGAACTTGATACCTTGCGATGCATGCTGGATAGCAATCAAGAGGTGGATTAATAGTAGTAGATACAGATGGATTTTGTTCTATTTGTCTCGGACGTAATGCCTATATAGTGATCATGCCATGAAGAATCATCATAACTATGCGCTATTCTATTAATTGTCCAACAGTAATTTGTCTACCCACTGTATTATGCTCATGAGAGAGATGCCTCTAGTGAACCTTGATACGTCTCCAACGTATCTATAATTTTTTATTGTTTCATGCTATATTATATTCTATTTTGGATGTTTAATGGGCTTTATTATACACTTTTATATTATTTTTGGGACTAACCTATTAACCGGAGGCCCAGCCCAAATTGCTGTTTTTTTGCCTATTTCAGTGTTTCGAAGGAAAAGGATATCAAACGGAGTCCAAATGGAATGAAACCTTCGGGAATGTGATTTTCAGAAAAAACGTGATCCAGAGGACTTGGAGTCTACGTAAAGCAATCAACAAGGAAGGCATGAGGTAGGGGGGCGCGCCCACCTCCCCCAGGCGCGCCCTCCACCCTCATGGGCCCCTCGTTGCTCCACCGACGTACTTCTTCCTCCTATATATACCCATATACCCTGGAAACATCAGATACGGAGCCAAAACCCTACTTCCACCGCCGCAACCTTCTGTACCCGTGAGATCCCATCTTGGGGCCTTTTCCGGCGCTCCGCCGGAGGGGGCATTGATCATAGAGGGCTTCTACATCAACACCATAGCCTCTCCGATGATGTGAGAGTAGTTTACCTCAGACCTTCGGGTCCATAATTATTAGCTAGATGGCTTCTTCTCTCTCTTTGGATCTCAATACAAAGTTCTCCTCGATCTTCTTGGAGATCTATTCGATGTAATCTTCTTTTGCGATGTGTTTGTCGAGATCCGATGAATTGTGGGTTTATGATCAAGATTATCTATGAACAATATTTGAATCTTCTCTGAATTCTTTTATGTATGATTGGTTATCTTTGCAAGTCTCTTCGAATTATCAGTTTGGTTTGGCCTACTAGATTGATCTTTCTTGCAATGAGAGAAGTGCTTAGCTTTGGGTTCAATCTTGCGGTGTCCTTTCCCAGTGATAGCAGGGGCAGCAAGGCACGTATTGTATTTTTGCCATCGAGGATAAAAAGATGGGGTTTATATCATATTGCATGAGTTTATCCCTCTACATCATATCATCTTACTTAAAGCATTACTTTGTTCTTATGAACTTAATACTCTAGATGGATGCTGGATAACGGTCGATGTGGAGTAATAGTAGTAGATGCAGAATCATTTCGGTCTAATTGTCGTGGACGTGATGCCTATATATACATGATCATACCTAGATATTCTCATAACTATGCTCAATTCTATCAATTGCTCGACAGTAATTCGTTTACCCACCGTAATACTTATGCTCTTGAGAGAAGCCACTAGTGAAACCTATGGCCCTGGGTCTATTTTCCATCATATTAATCTTCCAACACTTAGCTATTTCTATTGCCGTTTATTTTACTTTGCATCTTTACTTACTCTTTATCATAAAAATACCAAAAATATTATCTTATCATATCTATCAGATCTCACTCTCGTAAGTGACCGTGAAGGGATTAACAACCCCTTTTATCGCGTTGGTTGTGAGGTTCTTATTTGTTTGTGTAGGTGCGTGTGACTCGAGCGTGATCTCCTACTGGATTGATACCTTGGTTCTCAAAAACTGAGGGAAATACTTATGCTACTTTACTACATCACCCTTTCCTCTTTAAGGGAAAACCAACGTAGTGCTCAAGAGGTAGCAAACCTATGGCCCTCGGGTCCATTCACTTTATATTTACTAAATGCTGAGGAAATAAGCAATTTTTCGATGAAATTAATCCAAGAATAAATCATGAGCATGGCGTAAACAGTACTAAGCACATACTAATATTTGATCATATTAACGCGTACTAGACAGAAAGTAGAAGCATATACACAAATCACTAGTACGACTAAAACAGTAATAAACAGAGAGAGGGATAAACGAGTTATACCCTCCGATCGGCCATGCAGAGGCCGCAATGGCAGCAGCGACATCCTCGGTGGCCTTCTTCTCGGCTTCAAGCTTCTCAGCGGCGGCACGGTTGACTCCGTTGGCGGTGGACATGGTGATGGCGCGGACATGGACCAGCGGCGGCGAGTAGTCGCGTAGGAGACGCTCCCCAAAAACCTAATCGCCCCTCTCCCGTACAGGATCCAAAGAAACGGGGTTTCGAAGGCCTACTCTCCCGTCAACTATGTACGCGGTGGACGGGATGGGATCACCGGCGACAACAACAGCAAAAGGAATGATAGTGGGCATGGAGGCAGATGCGATCTGTTTCACGTGGCGGCTAGGGTTGGCCACAGCGCCTCCAATATATAGGCACGGCCGCGTGGAGAGACGTGGGCTGGACCTAAGTCCGAGTCGATGACAGCCACGATCTGGCGTCTCAGATCATGGCCCGGATATCAAAGTCTCTCCATTCCTAACCGGCAAAAATAAGCGCATAGGTGTGAGCTTGGCTCAGCTCATCCCCGCGGCACGACGCGTCATGATGAGGCGAGGCGAGGCGTGGTGAGGCGGGTGGAGGAGGAGGAGCGCACCGGAACCACTTCTCGTCTCCAATAGCATGTGGAAGAGAAACCCTTATAAGGAGGTCCAACTTCTCTCCAACTAGAGGTATGACACTAAACTTCCCACCACACCCATTGTCATATAATTGTTGGGGAACGTAGTAATTTCAAAAAAATTCCTACGCACACGCAAGATCATGGTGATGCATAGCAACGAGAGGGGGAGAGTGTGATCTATGTACCCTTGTAGATCGACAACGGAAGCGTTAACTTGGTTGATGTAGTCGTACGTCTCCACGGCCCGACCGATCAAGCACCGAAACTACGGCACCTCCGAGTTCTAGCACACGTTCAGCTCGATGACAATCCCCGGACTCCGATCCAGCAAAGTGTCGGGGAAGAGTTCCATCAGCACGACGGCGTGGTGACGATCTTGATGTACTACCGTCGCAGGGCTTCGCCTAAGCACCGCTACAATATTATCGAGGACTATGGTGGAAGGGGGCACCGCACACGGCTAAGAATATGATCACGTGGATCAACTTGTGTGTCTAGGGGTGCCCCTTGCCTCCGTATATAAAGGATCCAAGGGGGGGGGTGCGGCCGGCCCTAGTAGGAGGCGCGCAGGAGGAGTCCTACTCCTACCGGGAGTAGGACTCCCCTCCCTTTCCTTGTCCAAGTAGGATAGGGGGAAGGAGAGAAGGAAAAGGGGGGTGCCGCCCCTCCCTCCTTGTCCAATTCGGACTAGGGGGAGAGGGGGCGCGCGGCCTGCCCTGGCAGCCCCTCCTCTTCTCCACTTTAGGCCCATGAGGCCCATTAACCCCCCGGGGGGTTTCGGTAACCCCCCGGTGCTCCGGTTTTATCCGAAACTTCCCCGGAACACTTCCGGTGTCTGAATATAGCCGTCCAATATATCAATCTTTATGTCTCGACCATTTCGAGACTCCTCGTCATGTCTGTGATCACATCCGGGACTCCGAACTAACTTCGGTACATCAAAACTCATAAACTCATAATATAACTGTCATCGAAACCTTAAGCGTGCGGACCCTACGGGTTCGAGAACAATGTAGACATGACCGAGACACGTCTCCGGTCAATAACCAATAGCGTAACCTGGATGCTCATATTGGCTCCTACATATTCTACGAAGATCTTTATCGGTCAGACCGCATAACAACATACGTCGTTCCCTTTGTCATCGGTATGTTACTTGCCCGAGATTCGATCGTCGGTATCTCAATACCTAGTTCAATCTCGTTACCGGCAAGTCTCTTTACTCGTTCTATAATACATCATCCCGCAACTAACTCATTAGTTGCAATGCTTGCAAGGCTTAAGTGATGTGCATTACCGAGAGGGCCCAGAGATACCTCTCCGACAATCGGAGTGACAAATCCTAATCTCGAAATACGCCAACCCAACATGTACCTTTGGAGACACCTGTAGAGCTCCTTTATAATCACCCAGTTACGTTGTGACGTTTGGTAGCACACAAAGTGTTCTTCTGGCAAACGGGAGTTGCATAATCTCATAGTCATAGGAACATGTATAAGTCATGAAGAAAGCAATAGCAACATACTAAACGATCGGGTGCTAAGCTAATGGAATGGGTCATGTCAATCAGATCATTCAACTAATGATGTGATCCCGTTAATCAAATAACAACTCTTTGTCCATGGTTAGGAAACATAACCATCTTTGATTAACGAGCTAGTCAAGTAGAGGCATACTAGTGACACTCTGTTTGTCTATGTATTCACACATGTATTATGTTTCCGGTTAATACAATTCTAGCATGAATAATAAACTTTTATCATGATATAAGGAAATAAATAATAACTTTATTATTGCCTCTAGGGCATATTTCCTTCAGTCTCCCACTTGCACTAGAGTCAATAATCTAGATTACACAGTAATGATTCTAACACCCATGGAGCCTTGGTGTTGATCATGTTTTGCTCGTGGAAGAGGCTTAGTCAACGGGTCTGCAACATTCAGATCCGTATGTATCTTGCAAATCTCTATGTCTCCCACCTGGACTAGATCCCGGATGGAATTGAAGCGTCTCTTGATGTGCTTGGTTCTCTTGTGAAATCTGGATTCCTTCGCCAAGGCAATTGCACCAGTATTGTCACAAAAGATTTTCATTGGACCCGATGCACTAGGTATGACACCTAGATCGGATATGAACTCCTTCATCCAGACTCCTTCATTTGCTGCTTCCGAAGCAGCTATGTATTCCGCTTCACACGTAGATCCCGCCACGACGCTTTGTTTAGAACTGCACCAACTGACAGCTCCACCGTTTAATGTAAACACGTATCCGGTTTGCGATTTAGAATCGTCCGGATCAGTGTCAAAGCTTGCATCAACGTAACCGTTTACGATGAGCTCTTTGTCACCTCCATATACGAGAAACATATCCTTAGTCCTTTTCAGGTACTTCAGGATGTTCTTGACCGCTGTCCAGTGATCCACTCCTGGATTACTTTGGTACCTCCCTGCTAGACTTATAGCAAGGCACACATCAGGTCTGGTACACAGCATTGCATACATGATAGAGCCTATGGCTGAAGCATAGGGAACATCTTTCATTTTCTCTCTATCTTCTGCAGTGGTCGGGCATTGAGTCTGACTCAACTTCACACCTTGTAACACAGGCAAGAACCCTTTCTTTGCTTGATCCATTTTGAACTTCTTCAAAATCTTGTCAAGGTATGTGCTTTGTGAAAGTCCAATTAAACGTCTTGATCTATCTCTATAGATCTTTATGCCTAATATGTAAGCAGCTTCACCGAGGTCTTTCATTGAAAAACTCTTATTCAAGTATCCCTTTATGCTATCCAGAAATTCTATATCATTTCCGATCAGTAATATGTCATCCACATATAATATCAGAAATGCTACAGAGCTCCCACTCACTTTCTTGTAAATACAGGCTTCTCCAAAAGTCTGTATAAAACCAAATGCTTTGATCACACTATCAAAGCGTTTATTCCAACTCCGAGAGGCTTGCACCAGTCCATAAATGGATCGCTGAAGCTTGCACACTTTGTTAGCTCCCTTTGGATCGACAAAACCTTCCGGTTGCATCATATACAACTCTTCTTCCAGAAATCCATTCAGGAATGCAGTTTTGACATCCATCTGCCAAATTTCATAATCATAAAATGCGGCAATTGCTAACATGATTCGGACAGACTTAAGCATCGCTACGGGTGAGAAGGTCTCATCGTAGTCAACCCCTTGAACTTGTCGAAACCCTTTGCGACAAGTCAAGCTTTGTAGATAGTAATATTACCGTCGGCGTCAGTCTTCTTCTTGAAGATCCATTTATTCTCAATTGCTTGCCGATCATTGGGCAAGTCAACCAAAGTCCACACTTTGTTCTCATACATGGATCCCATCTTAGATTTCATGGCTTCAAGCCATTTTGCGGAATCTGGGCTCACCATCGCTTCTTCATAGTTCGTAGGTTCATCATGATCTAGTAGCATGACTTCCAGAACTGGATTACCGTACCACTCTGGGGCGGATCTCACTCTGGTTGATCTACGAGGTTCAGTAGTATCTTGTTCTGAAGTTTCATGATCATTATCATTAGCTTCCTCACTAATTGGTGTAGGTGTCACAGAAACAGTTTTCTGTGATGCACTACTTTCCAATAAGGGAGCAGGTACAGTTACCTCATCAAGTTCTACTTTCCTCCCACTCACTTCTTTCGAGAGAAACTCCTTCTCTAGAAAGTTTCCAAACTTAGCAACAAAAGTCTTGCCTTCGGATCTGTGATAGAAGGTGTATCCAATAGTCTCCTTTGGATATCCTATGAAGACACATTTCTCCGATTTGGGTTCGAGCTTATCAGGTTGAAGCTTTTTCACATAAGCATCGCAGCCCCAAACTTTCAGAAACGACAACATCGGTTTCTTGCCAAACCATAGTTCATAAGGCGTCGTCTCAACGGATTTTGATGGTGCCCTATTTAACGTGAATGCGGCCGTCTCCAAGGCATAACCCCAAAACGATAGCGGTAAATCAGTAAGAGACATCATAGATCGCACCATATCTAGTAAAGTACGATTACGACGTTCGGTCACACCATTACGCTGTGGTGTTCCGGGTGGCGTGAGTTGCGAAACTATTCCGCTTGGTTTCAAATGTACACCAAACTCGTAACTCAAATATTCTCCTCCACGATCAGATCGTAGAAACTTTATTTTCTTGTTACGATGATTTTCAACTTCACTCTGAAATTTTTTGAACTTTTCAAATGTTTCAGACTTATGTTTCATTAAGTAGATATACCCATATCTGCTTAAGTCATCTGTGAGAAAATAACGATATTCGCCACGAGCCTCAATATTCATCGGACCACATACATCTGTATGTATGATTTCCAACAAATCTGTTGCTCTCTCCATAGTACCGGAGAACGGCGTTTTAGTCATCTTGCCCATGAGGCACGGTTCGCAAGTACCAAGTGATTCATAATCAAGTGGTTCCAAAAGTCCATCAGTATGGAGTTTCTTCATGTGCTTTACACCGATATGACCTAAACGGCAGTGCCACAAATAAGTTGCACTATCATTATCAACTCTGCATCTTTTGGCTTCAACATTATGAATATGTGTGTTAATACTATCGAGATTCAATAAGAATAGACCACTCTTCAAGGGTGCATGACCATAAAAGATATTACTCATATAAATGGAACAACCATTATTCTCTGATTTAAATGAATAACCGTCTCGCATCAAACAAGATCCAGATATAGTGTTCATGCTTAACGCTGGCACCAAATAACAATTATTTAGATCTAATATTAATCCCGAAGGTAGATGTAGAGGTAGTGTGCCGACCGCGATCACATCGACTTTGGAACCGTTTCCCACGCGCATCATCACCTCGTCCTTAGACAATCTTCGCTTAATTCGTAGTCCCTGTTTCGAGTTGCAAATATTAGCAACAGAACCAGTATCAAATACCCAGGTGCTACTGCGAGCATTAGTAAGGTACACATCAATAACATGTATATCACATATACCTTTGTTCACCTTGCCATCCTTCTTATCCGCCAAATACTTGGGGCAGTTTCGCTTCCAGTGACCAGTCTGCTTGCAGTAGAAGCACTTAGTTTTAGGCTTAGGTCCAGACTTGGGTTTATTCTTGAGCGGCAACTTGCTTACTGTTCTTCTTGAAGTTCCCCTTCTTCTTCCCTTTGCCCTTTTTCTTGAAACTAGTGGTCTTGTTGACCATCAACATTTGATGCTCCTTTTTGATTTCTACCTCCGCAGCTTTCAGCATTGCGAAGAGCTCGGGAATAGTCTTATTCATCCCTTGCATATTATAGTTCATCACGAAGCTCTTGTAGCTTGGTGGCAGTGATTGGAGAATTCTGTCAATGACGCAATCATCTGGAAGATTAACTCCCATTTGAATCAAGTGATTATTATACCCAGACATTTTGAGTATATGCTCACTGACAGAACTGTTCTCCTCCATCTTGCAGCTATAGAACTTATTGGAGACTTCATATCTCTCAATCCGGGCATTTGCTTGAAATATTAACTTCAACTCTTGGAACATCTCATATGCTCCATGACGTTCAAAATGTTGTTGAAGTCCCGGTTCTAAGCCGCAAAGCATGGCACACTGAACTATCGAGTAATCATCAGCTTTGCTCTGCCAGACGTTCACAGCATCTGGTGTTACTCCAGCAGCAGGCTTGGCACCCAGCGGTGCTTCCAGGACGTAATTCTTCTGTGCAGCAATGAGGATAATCCTCAAGTTATGGACCCAGTCCGTGTAATTGCTACCATCATCTTTCAACTTTGCTTTCTCAAGGAACGCATTAAAATTCAACGGAACAACAGCACGGGCCATTTATCTACAATCATACATAAACAAGCAAGATACTATCAGGTACTAAGTTCATGATAAATTTAGGTTCAATTAATCAAATTACTTAAGAACTCCCACTTAGATAGACATCCCTCTAATCCTCTAAGTGATCACGTGATCCAAATCAACTAAACCATAACCGATCATCACGTGAGATGGAATAGTTTTCAATGGTGAACATCGTTATGTTGATCATATCTACTATATGATTCACGCTCGACCTTTCGGTCTCTGTGTTCCGAGGCCATATCTGCATATGCTAGGCTCGTCAAGTTTAACCTGAGTATTCTGCGTGTGCAAAGCTGGCTTGCACCCGTTGTAGATGGACGTAGAGCTTATCACACCCGATCATCACGTGGTGTCTGGGCACGACGAACTTTGGCAACGGTGCATACTCAGGGAGAACACTTCTTGATAATTTAGTGAGAGATCATCTTATAATGCTACCGTCAATCAAAGCAAGATAAGATGCATAAAAAGATAAACATCACATGCAATCAATATAAGTGATATGATATGGCCATCATCATCTTGTGCGTGTGATCTCCATCTCCTGAGCACCGTCATGATCACCATCATCACCGGCGCGACACATTGATCTCCATCGTAGCATCGTTGTCGTCTCACCAATCTTATGCTTCCACGACTATCGCTACCGCTTAGTGATAAAGTAAAGCATTACATCGCAATTGCATTGCATACAATAAATCGACAACCATATGGCTTCTGCCAGTTGCCGATAACTCGGTTACAAAACATGATCATCTCATACAATAAAATTTAGCATCATGTCTTGACCATATCACATCACAACATGCCCTGCAAAAACAAGTTAGACGTCCTCTACTTTGTTGTTGCAAGTTTTACATGGCTGCTACGGGCTTAAGCAAAAAACCAATCTTACCTACGCATCAAAACCACAACGATAGTTTGTCAAGTTGATGCTGTTTTAACCTTCGCAAGGACCGGGCGTAGCCACACTCGGTTCAACTAAAGTTGGAGAAACTGTCACCTGCAAGCCACCTATGTGCAAAGCACGTCGGGAGAACCGGTCTCGCGTAAGCGTACGCATAATGTCGGTCCGGGCCGCTTCGTCCAAGAATACCGCCGAACCAAAGTATGACATGCTGGTAAGCAGTATGACTTGTATCGCCCACAACTCACTTGTGTTCTACTCGTGCATATAACATCAACATATAAAACCTAGGCTCGGATGCCACTGTTGGGGAACGTAGTAATTTCAAAAAAATTCCTACGCACACGCAAGATCATGGTGAGGCATAGCAACAGGAGGGGGAGAGTGTTGTCTACGATCCCCGGACTCCGATCCAGCAAAGTGTCAGGGAAGAGTTCCGTCAGCACGACGGCGTGGTGACGATCTTGATGTACTACCGTCGCAGGGCTTCGCCTAAGCACCGCTACAATATTATCGAGGACTATGGTGGAAGGGGGCACCGCACACGGCTAAGAATATTATCACGTGGATCAACTTGTGTGTCTAGGGGTGCCCCTTGCCTCCGTATATAAAGGATCCAAGGGGGGGGGGGTGCGGCCGACCCTAGTAGGAGGCGCGCAGGAGGAGTCCTACTCCTACCGGGAGTAGGACTCCCCTCCCTTTCCTTGTCCAAGTAGGATAGGGGGAAGGAGAGAAGGAAAAGGGGGGGGGGCGCCGCCCCTCCCTCCTTGTCCAATTCAGACTAGGGGGAGAGGGGGCGCGCGGCCTGCCCTCGCAGCCCCTCCTCTTCTCCACTTTAGGCCCATGAGGCCCATTAACCCCCCGGGGGGTTCCGGTAACCCCCCGGTGCTCCGGTTTTATCCGAAACTTCCCCGGAACACTTCCGGTGTCCGAATATAGCCGTCCAATATATCAATCTTTATGTCTCGACCATTTCGAGACTCCTCGTCATGTCCGTGATCACATCCGGGACTCCGAACTAACTTCGGTACATCAAAACTCATAAACTCATAATATAACTGTCATCGAAACCTTAAGCGTGTGGACCCTACGGGTTCGAGAACAATGTAGACATGACCGAGACACGTCTCCGGTCAATAACCAATAGCGGAACCTGGATGCTCATATTGGCTCCTACATATTCTACGAAGATCTTTATCGGCCAGACCGCATAACAACATACGTCGTTCCCTTTGTCATCGGTATGTTACTTGCCCGAGATTCGATCATCGGTATCTCAATACCTAGTTCAATCTCGTTATCGGCAAGTCTCTTTACTCGTTCTATAATACATCATCCCGCAACTAACTCATTAGTTGCAATGCTTGCAAGGCTTAAGTGATGTGCATTACCGAGAGGGCCCAGAGATACCTCTCCGACAATCGGAGTGACAAATCCTAATCTCGAAATACGCCAACCCAACATGTACCTTTGGAGACACCTGTAGAGCTCCTTTATAATCACCCAGTTACGTTGTGACGTTTGGTAGCACACAAAGTGTTCTTCTGGCAAACGGGAGTTGCATAATCTCATAGTCATAGGAACATGTATAAGTCATGAAGAAAGCAATAGCAACATACTAAACGATCGGGTGCTAAGCTAATAGAATGGGTCATGCCAATCAGATCATTCAACTAATGATGTGATCCCGTTAATCAAATAACAACTCTTTGTCCATGGTTAGGAAACATAACCATCTTTGATTAACGAGCTAGTCAAGTAGAGGCATACTAGTGACACTCTGTTTGTCTATGTATTCACACATGTATTATGTTTCCGGTTAATACAATTCTAGCATGAATAATAAACTTTTATCATGATATAAGGAAATAAATAATAACTTTATTATTGCCTCTAGGGCATATTTCCTTCAATAATCCAGAGGGCCCTTGTAGATTTTCTGAAATTGTTAGATGGACCCTAGGCCCACCCTAATATTTCAACACTAAAACCCTAAAAATACTTGCTTCAATTTATTTACTTTTATTTTCCTATTTATTTTATCTATTTACCACTATCAGATTTAATCCTTGCAATTGGCGAGAACAAGGGGTTTGACAACTCACTTGCTGTTGTTGGGTGCAAGTATTTGTTTGGTGTGTGTGCAGGTACCATTTATCTTGTTTGTGTGACGTCCCCTATTGGTTCGATAAACCTTGGTTCTTAATTGAGAGAAATAGTTTTTTCTACTACACTACCTCACACTTCCTTTTTGGGGAATCCCAACGCCTATTACAAGTAGCAGATCTTCCTATTGGATTGATAATCTTGGTTCCCTAACCAAGGCAAATGTGTTGCTGCTGTTCTACAACACCCTTCCTCTTTGGGGGAATCCCAACAACTCCTACAGGAGTCAGCAGCGGACGCCCTGACAGCTTTGCCCGCCATTGATGAACAAACAATTGTATATTAGTGACACCACGCGACCAAGGGTGGCCGCGTCCCACATGGACCCCCGTTCGTGCCCTAACAGTGTTGCCCGCCACTGATGAACTTTTAGCGCCTGCCACTGCTAGGCAGTTTTGCTGTAGTGACACCACGTAACCAGGGGATGACTACATGGTCTCCACTGGCCCCATCTTCTGGCTCCATGGGTATTTCGTCGGAAATGATTTTTGGGTTTTGTTTGCTATTTACTGAGCTCTGGAAATTTGCTTTCTTTGTTGCCATCATGTTTCTCCTATTTTTGAGTGTTCCGGTAATTTCCCTCTCCGTGTAGTTCATACAATTTAAAGGGGAAAGGCATTATAATTTAGGAATAATGGGCAAAACATCAATAATAAAGAGGAAAATATAATAAGAAAGAGTGATGCAAAATGGACGTATCATCGAACACTCAATACGAAGGGTAACACCACATTAATGTTACACAACGCACTTTCACTATTTACCATCAACTGAACCTCTCCACACCTAACCTCTCCATTATAGGAAACACCGTTTACCTCATGCTTTTTTTACTTTTATGTTATTTAGTTGCAATTCTCTATTCTCTTGTTTTGTTACTTTCCATTACAAACACCTTTTCACCATGGCCATCTTAAGTCTTGCGGATACCATACTTATCAATTCACTCGAGACTAGTGACACCTCAAGTGTGACAGAAACATTCATCATAACACTCGCCTACCCACTTCCTTGGAACGATATACAAACTGGGATACTTCTGCCAAAGTGCACTCCAACTAGCCATGTGCACTTGTCTGAGATCAACATTTATGGTCAATCTTTTTGTTAGTATATTTTATTACTCTGGAAGTAGGTAGTAGTTGTTTTATTTTTGTTGATATATACATTGTTTCACATTTTCCTGACATCTCAATGTGATGATTATTTTCTTTTTATATACCACTAAACATTACATATTTCAAGACGTTACATGCATTTTGAATAAGAAATTGTGTTTGAATATGAAGTACATTGAATTCTCCAATTGTGGGATATTTTTGTAAATTTGTTTTTTTAAATTTTTTAATTGACTGCAAAGCTTATTCCGTTTACCACTTCAATTGCGTTTGTACCGGCTAGATTTTTAAGCATATGCTCAGTTTGACAACCTGATAATTTGACTAGGAAACGAAAGCGAAGCCATAACCTCAGATTGTGGTGAGGTGAGGCGCCGTGGCGCACACCATCCTCCTGTGCAGCCTCTAGTTCATCTTTGTTGCAACCAAAGAGGTGCAACGCTTCTCGTCCGTCTTCATCGTGATCGAACAGACGAAGGTGCTATATCTGACTGCTCCCAATTTTTTCTTGGCTGATGAGGTTGTGGCGGCAAATGAGCATTAGAAATTTGGGAAGTAATCGAGAGGCTCCAACGGTTGAATCTGGATTGTCAAAAGAAAGGTAATTATTAATATGACTAGATCCGGCCGGAAGTGCATATTTGTGCTACGGTTGGCCCCGGATTACACTATACCAAATGTTGATATTCGAATTTCATAGTATCATTTGATAAATTAAAGTAGTCGATCCGCCCAACATCAATAGGAGCTTCATGGCCTAGATAAGGCACATCAGTATAGTTTTCTATTACACTTAATAAAAATAGTAAAATATAACATTATTATTACAAAGTTCGATCTCATCATGACATATTGTGAATACAGTTAGTTTGGATTATTTTAACAAAGTTAAATCAATTTTTGATATGTTATCTCTTCAAAAGCATTTCACTAAATTTTATTTCCCTAGTTCCAAGAAGACTAAAATTGAAAAACTACAACTCTTGGTGGATAAAATTGTGGACTCATGGAGAACAGTGTATATCAATGTGCTTTGGCCCGTTTTAACATCCCTACATATCTTGTCCGGGTGCTAAAAGGTAGAATCTAACAATTATCTAAAAGAAGGTTTCAAGAGTATACAATAGTTTATCTTAAATGTATGTATACTTTTATTTGAAGTTCAAGATTTCCCATATTAGGTTTAGTGGCAAATTCTAGAGAATAAGGGATGTGTATAGGACTAGACTTGGTTGTATTTGCAATCACACATTACTCTTTTCATGATTAACTACACGTGAGTATTTTTTTTGTCTTATTGTACCAAAGGGTTTCTTATCATGTGTAAGACAACACTCAACATATGGAAATATTTGGTGTACGGTTTTTTAGATCGATTCAAGGGTTAAACTTTGATGGCACACTCAACATATCCTAATGTCTGCCCTCACTCACAACCATTTTCTTTCGCTTTGTCAACAACAAGTTGTGTTTGTGTAATTGATATTGAGAAACATGAAGGTGCATCGAGCGATAATGAATGGGAGGCAGTGTTGAAGGAAATATGCCCTAGAGGCAATAATAAAGTTATTATTTATTTCCTTATATCATGATAAATGTTTATTATTCATGCTAGAATTGTATTAACCGGAAACATAATACATGTGTGAATACATAGACAAACTTAGTGTCACTAGTATGCCTCTACTTGACTAGCTCGTTAATCAAAGATGGTTATGTTTCCTAACCATGAACAAGGTGTTGTTATTTGATTAACGAGGTCACATCATTAGTTGAATGATCTGATTGACATGACCCATTTCATTAGCTTAGCACCCGATCGTTTAGTATGTTGCTATTGCTTTCTTCATGACTTATACATGTTCCTATGACTATGAGATTATGCAACTCCCGTTTACCGGAGGAACACTTTGTGTGCTACCAAACGTCACAACGTAACTGGGTGATTATAAAGGAGCTCTACAGGTGTCTCCAAAGGTAGATGTTGGGTTGGCGTATTTCGAGATTAGGATTTGTCACTCCGATTGTCGGAGAGGTATCTCTGGGCCCTCTCGGTAATGCACATCACATAAGCCTTGCAAGCATTGCAACTAATGAGTTAGTTGCGGGATGATGTATTACAGAACGAGTGAAGAGACTTGCCGGTAACGAGATTGAACTAGGTATTGGATACCGACGATCGAATCTCGGGCAAGTAACATACCGATGACAAAGGGAACAACGTATGTTGTTATGCGGTCTGACCGATAAAGATCTTCGTAGAATATGTAGGAGCCAATATGGGCATCCAGGTCCCGCTATTGGTTATTGACCGGAGACGTGTCTCGGTCATGTCTACATTGTTCTCGAACCATAGGGTCCGCACGCTTAACGTTACGATGACAGTTATTATGAGTTTATGCATTTTGATGTACCGAAGTTAGTTCGGAGTCCCGGATGTGATCACGGACATGACGAGGAGTCTCGAAATGGTCGAGACATAAAGATTGATATATTGGAAGCCTATATTTGGATATCGGAAGTGTTCCGGGTGAAATCGAGATTTTACCGGAGTACCGGGAGGTTACCGAAACCCCCCGGGAGCTATATGGGCCTTGGTGGGCTTTAGTGGAAAGGAGAAAGGGGAAGCCCAAGGTGGCCGCGCGCCTCCCCCCTCCCCTAGTCCTATTAGGACTAGGAGAGGTGGCCGGCCCCCCTCTCTCTCTTTCCCCCCCTCAAGGAGTCCTATTCCAACTAGGATTGGGGGGGGGGGAATCCTACTCCCAGAGGGAGTAGGACTCTCCTGGTGCGCCCCCCTTGGCCGGCCAGCCCCTCCCCTTGGATCCTTTATATACGGAGGCAAGGGGGCACCTCTACACACACAAGTTGATCCTTGAGATCGTTCCTTAGCCGTGTGCGGTGCCCCCTGCCACCATATTCCACCTCGATCATATTGTAGCAGTGCTTAGGCGAAGCCCTGCGACAGTAGAACATCAAGATCGTCACCACGCCGTCGTGCTGACGGAACTCCTCCCTGACGCTTTGCTGGATCGGAGCCCGGGGATCGTCATCGAGCTGTATGTGTGCTAAGAACTCGGAGGTGCCGGAGTAACGGTGCTTGGATCGGTCAGATCAGGAAGACGTACGACTACTTCCTCTACGTTGCGTCAACGCTTCCGCAGTCGGTCTGCGTAGGTACATAGACAACACTCTCCCCTCTCGTTGCTATGCATCACCATGATCTTGCATGTGCGTAGGAAATTTTTTGAAATTACTGCGTTCCCCAACAGTGGCATCCGAGCCTAGGTTTTATGGTTTGATGTTATATGCACGAGTAGAACACAAGTGAGTTGTGGGCGATATAAGTCATACTGCCTACCAGCATGTCATACTTTGGTTCGGCGGTATTGTTGGACGAGACGACCCGGACCGACATTACGCGTACGCTTACGCGAGACCGGTTCTCCCGACGTGCTTTGCACATAGGTGGCTTGCGGGCGACAGTCTCTCCAACTTTAGTTGAACCGAGGGTGGCTACGCCCGGTCCTTGCGAAGGTTAAAACGGAGTCTATTTGACAAACTATTGTTGTGGTTTTGATGCGTAGGTGAGATTGGTTCTTGCTTAAGCCCGTAGCAGCCACGTAAAACTTGCAACAACAAAGTAGAGGACGTCTAACTTGTTTTTGCAGGGCATGTTGTGATGTGATATGGTCAAGGCATGATGATGAATTTTATTGTATGAGATGATCATGTTTTGTAACCGAGTTATCGGCAACTGGCAGGAGCCATATGGTTGTCGCTTTATTGTATGCAATGCAATCGCGATGTAATGCTTTACTTTATCACTAAGCGGTAGCGATAGTCGTGGAAGCATAAGATTGGCGAGACGACAACGATGCTACGATGGAGATCAAGGTGTCGCGCCGGTGACGATGGTGATCATGACGGTGCTCAGGAGATGGAGATCACAAGCACAAGATGATGATGGCCATATCATATCACTTATATTGATTGCATGTGATGTTTATCTTTTTATGCATCTTATCTTGCTTTGATTGACGGTAGCATTATAAGATGATCTCTCACTAAATTATCAAGAAGTGTTCTCCCTGAGTATGCACCGTTGCCAAAGTTCGTCGTGCCCAGACACCACGTGATGATCGGGTGTGATAAGCTCTACGTCCATCTACAACGGGTGCAAGCCAGTTTTGCACACGCAGAATACTCAGGTTAAACTTGACGAGCCTAGCATATGCAGATATGGCCTCGGAACACAGAGACCGAAAGGTCGAGCGTGAATCATATAGTAGATATGATCAACATAACGATGTTCACCATTGAAAACTACTCCATCTCACGTGATGATCGGTTATGGTTTAGTTGATTTGGATCACGTGATCACTTAGAGGATTAGAGGGATGTCTATCTAAGTGGGAGTTCTTAAGTAATTTGATTAATTGAACTTAAACTTATCATGAACTTAGTACCTGATAGTATCTTGCTTGTTTATGTTGATTGTAGATAGATGGCTCGTGCTGTTGTTCCGTTGAATTTTAATGCGTTCCTTGAGAAAGCAAAGTTGAAAGATGATGGTAGCAATTACACGGACTGGGTCCGTAACTTGAGGATTATCCTCATTGCTGCTCAGAAGAATTACGTCCTGGAAGCACCGCTGGGTGCCAGGCCTGCTGCTGGAGCAACACCAGATGTTATGAACGTCTGGCAGAGCAAAGCTGATGACTACTCGATAGTTCAGTGTGCCATGCTTTACGGCTTAGAATCGGGACTTCAACGACGTTTTGAACGTCATGGAGCATATGAGATGTTCCAGGAGTTGAAGTTAATATTTCAAGCAAATGCCCGGATTGAGAGATATGAAGTCTCCAATAAGTTCTATAGCTGCAAGATGGAGGAGAACAGTTCTGTCAGTGAGCATATACTCAAAATGTCTGGGTATAATAATCACTTGATTCAGATGGGAGTTAATCTTCCAGATGATTGCGTCATTGACAGAATTCTCCAATCACTGCCACCAAGCTACAAGAGCTTCGTGATGAACTATAATATGCAAGGGATGAACAAGACTATTCCCGAGCTCTTCGCAATGCTGAAAGCTGCGGAGGTAGAAATCAAAAAGGAGCATCAAGTGTTGATGGTCAGCAAGACCACTAGTTTCAAGAAAAAGGGCAAAGGGAAGAAGAAGGGGAACTTCAAAAAGAACAGCAAGCAAGTTGCTGCTCAGGAGAAGAAACCCAAGTCTGGACCTAAGCCTGAAACTGAGTGCTTCTACTGCAAGCAGACTGGTCACTGGAAGCGGAACTGCCCCAAGTATTTGGCGGATAAGAAGGATGGCAAGGTGAACAAAGGTATATGTGATATACATGTTATTGATGTGTACCTTACTAGAGCTCGCAGTAGCACCTGGGTATTTGATACTGGTTCTGTTGCTAATATTTGCAACTCGAAACAGGGACTACGGATTAAGCGAACACTGGCGAAGGACGAGGTGACGATGCGCGTGGGAAACGGTTCCAAGGTCGATGTGATCGCGGTCGGCACGCTACCTCTACATCTACCTTCAGGATTAATATTAGACCTAAATAATTGTTATTTGGTGCCAGCGTTGAGCATGAACATTATATCTGGATCTTGTTTAATGCGAGACGGTTATTCATTTAAATCAGAGAATAATGGTTGTTCTATTTATATGAGTAATATCTTTTATGGTCATGCACCTTTGAGGAGTGGTCTATTTTTGATGAATCTCGATAGTAGTAACACACATATTCATAATGTTAAAGCCAAAAGATGCAGAGTTGATAATGACAGTGCAACTTATTTGTGGCACTGCCGTTTAGGTCATATCGGTATAAAGCGCATGAAGAAACTCCATACTGATGGACTTTTGGAACCACTTGATTATGAATCACTTGGTACTTGCGAACCGTGCCTCATGGGCAAGATGACTAAAACACCGTTCTCCGGTACTATGGAGAGAGCAACAGATTTGTTGGAGATCATACATACAGATGTATGTGGTCCGATGAATATTGAGGCTCGTGGCGGATATCGTTATTTTCTCACCTTCACAGATGACTTAAGCAGATATGGGTATATCTACTTAATGAAACATAAGTCTGAAACATTTGAAAAGTTCAAAGAATTTCAGAGTGAAGTTGAAAATCATCGTAACAAGAAAATAAAGTTTCTACGATCTGATCGTGGAGGAGAATATTTGAGTTACGAGTTTGGTGTACATTTGAAAAATTGTGGAATAGTTTCGCAACTCACGCCACCCGGAACACCACAGCGTAATGGTGTTTCCGAACGTCGTAATCGTACTTTACTAGATATGGTGCGATCTATGATGTCTCTTACTGATTTACCGCTATCGTTTTGGGGTTATGCTTTAGAGACGGCCGCATTCACGTTAAATAGGGCACCATCAAAATCCGTTGAGACGACGCCTTATGAACTGTGGTTTGGCAAGAAACCAAAGTTGTCGTTTCTTAAAGTTTGGGGCTGCGATGCTTATGTGAAAAAGCTTCAACCTGATAAGCTCGAACCCAAATCGGAGAAATGTGTCTTCATAGGATACCCAAAGGAGACTGTTGGGTACACCTTCTATCACAGATCCGAAGGCAAGACATTCGTTGCTAAGAATGGATCCTTTCTAGAGAAGGAGTTTCTCTCGAAAGAAGTGAGTGGGAGGAAAGTAGAACTTGACGAGGTAACTGTACCTGCTCCCTTATTGGAAAGTAGTACATCACAGAAAACTGTTTCTGCGACACCTATACCAATTAGTGAGGAAGCTAATGATGATGATCATGAAACTTCAGGACAAGATACTACTGAACCTCGTAGATCAACCAGAGCGAGATCCGCACCAGAGTGGTACGGTAATCCTGTTCTGGAAATCATGCTGCTAGATCATGATGAACCTACGAACTATGAAGAAGCGATGGTGAGCCCAGATTCCGCAAAGTGGCTTGAAGCCATGAAATCTGAGATGGGATCCATGTATGAGAACAAAGTATGGACTTTGGTTGACTTGCCCGATGATCGGCAAGCAATTGAGAATAAATGGATCTTCAAGAAGAAGACTGACGCTGATGGTAATGTTACTGTCTACAAAGCTCGACTTGTCGCAAAAGGTTTTCGGCAAGTTCAAGGGGTTGACTACGATGAGACCTTCTCACCCGTAGCGATGCTTAAGTCTGTCCGAATCATGTTAGCAATTGCCGCATTTTATGATTATGAAATTTGGCAGATGGATGTCAAAACTGCATTCCTGAATGGATTTCTGGAAGAAGAGTTGTATATGATGCAACCAGAAGGTTTTGTCGATCCAAAGGGAGCTAACAAAGTGTGCAAGCTCCAGCGATCCATTTATGGACTGGTGCAAGCCTCTCGGAGTTGGAATAAACGCTTTGATAGTGTGATCAAAGCATTTGGTTTTATACAGACTTTTGGAGAAGCCTGTATTTACAAGAAAGTGAGTGGGAGCTCTGTAGCATTTCTGATATTATATGTGGATGACATATTACTAATTGGAAATGATATAGAATTTCTGGATAGCATAAAGGGATACTTGAATAAAAGTTTTTCAATGAAAGACCTCGGTGAAGCTGCTTACATATTAGGCATAAAGATCTATAGAGATAGATCAAGACGCTTAATTGGACTTTCACAAAGCACATACCTTGACAAGATTTTGAAGAAGTTCAAAATGGATCAAGCAAAGAAAGGGTTCTTGCCTGTGTTACAAGGTGTGAAGTTGAGTCAGACTCAATGCCCGACCACTGCAGAAGATAGAGAGAAAATGAAAGATGTTCCCTATGCTTCAGCCATAGGCTCTATCATGTATGCAATGCTGTGTACCAGACCTGATGTGTGCCTTGCTATAAGTTAGCAGGGAGGTACCAAAGTAATCCAGGAGTGGATCACTGGACAGCGGTCAAGAACATCCTGAAATACCTGAAAAGGACTAAGGATATGTTTCTTGTATATGGAGGTGACAAAGAGCTCATCGTAAAAGGTTACGTTGATGCGAGCTTTGACACTGATCCGGACGATTCTAAATCGCAAACCGGATACGTGTTTACATTAAACGGTGGAGCTGTCAGTTGGTGCAGTTCTAAACAAAGCGTCGTAGCGGGATCTACATGTGAAGCGGAGTACATAGCTGCTTCGGAAGCAGCGAACGAAGGAGTCTGGATGAAGGTGTTCATATCCGATCTAGGTATCATACCTAGTGCATCGGGTCCAATGAAAATCTTTTGTGACAATACTGGTGCAATTGCCTTGGCAAAGGAATCCAGATTTCACAAGAGGACCAAGCACATCAAGAGACGCTTCAATTCCATCCGGGATCTAGTCCAGGTGGGAGACATAGAGATTTGCAAGATACATACGGATCTGAATGTTGCAGACCCGTTGACTAAGCCTCTTCCACGAGCAAAACATGATCAACACCAAGGCTCCATGGGTGTTAGAATCATTACTGTGTAATCTAGATTATTGACTCTAGTGCAAGTGGGAGACTGAAGGAAATATGCCCTAGAGGCAATAATAAAGTTATTATTTATTTCCTTATATCATGATAAATGTTTATTATTCATGCTAGAATTGTATTAACCGGAAACATAATACATGTGTGAATACATAGACAAACTTAGTGTCACTAGTATGCCTCTACTTGACTAGCTCGTTAATCAAAGATGGTTATGTTTCCTAACCATGAACAAGGTGTTGTTATTTGATTAACGAGGTCACATCATTAGTTGAATGATCTGATTGACATGACCCATTTCATTAGCTTAGCACCCGATCGTTTAGTATGTTGCTATTGCTTTCTTCATGACTTATACATGTTCCTATGACTATGAGATTATGCAACTCCCGTTTACCGGAGGAACACTTTGTGTGCTACCAAACGTCACAACGTAACTGGGTGATTATAAAGGAGCTCTACAGGTGTCTCCAAAGGTAGATGTTGGGTTGGCGTATTTTGAGATTAGGATTTGTCACTCTGATTGTCGGAGAGGTATCTCTGGGCCCTCTCGGTAATGCACATCACATAAGCCTTGCAAACATTGCAACTAATGAGTTAGTTGCGGGATGATGTATTACAGAACGAGTGAAGAGACTTGCCGATAACGAGATTGAACTAGGTATTGGATACCGACGATCGAATCTCGGGCAAGTAACATACCGATGACAAAGGGAACAACGTATGTTGTTATGCGGTCTGACCGATAAAGATCTTCGTAGAATATGTAGGAGCCAATATGGGCATCCAGGTCCCGCTATTGGTTATTGACCGGAGAGGTGTCTCGGTCATGTCTACATTGTTCTTGAACCGTAGGCTCCGCACGCTTAACGTTACGATGACAGTTATTATGAGTTTATGCATTTTGATGTACCGAAGTTAGTTCGGAGTCCCGGATGTGATCACGGACATGATGAGGAGTCTCGAAATGGTCGAGACATAAAGATTGATATATTGGAAGCCTATATTTGGATATCGGAAGTGTTCCGGGTGAAATCGAGATTTTACCGTAGTACCGAGAGGTTACCGGAACCCCCCGGGAGCTATATGGGCCTTGGTGGGATTTAGTGGAAAGGAGAAAGGGGAAGCCCAAGGTGGCCGCGCGCCTCCCCCTCCCCTAGTCCTATTAGGACTAGGAGAGGTGGCCGGCCCCCCTCTCTCTCTTTCCCCCCCTCAAGGAGTCCTATTCCAACTAGGATTGGGGGGGGGGGGAATCCTACTCCCAGAGGGAGTAGGACTCTCCTGGTGCGCCCCCCTTGGCCTGCCAGCCCCTCCCCTTGGATCCTTTATATACGGAGGCAAGGGGGCACCTCCACACACACAAGTTGATCCTTGAGATTGTTCCTTAGCCGTGTGCGGTGCCCCCTGCCACCATATTCCACCTCGATCATATTGTAGCAGTGCTTAGGCGAAGCCCTGCGACAGTAGAACATCAAGATCGTCAACACGCCGTCGTGCTGACGGAACTCCTCCCCGACGCTTTGCTGGATCGGAGCCCGGGGATCGTCATCGAGCTGTACGTGTGCTAAGAACTCGGAGGTGCCGGAGTAACGGTGCTTGGATCAGTCGGATCGGGAAGACGTACGACTACTTCCTCTATGTTGCGTCAATGCTTCCGCAGTCGGTCTGCGTAGGTACGTAGACAACACTCTCCCCTCTCGTTGCTATGCATCACCATGATCTTGCATGTGCGTAGGAATTTTTTTGAAATTACTGCATTCCCCAACAAGTGTGTAGATGTATCCTATATCCGAACATAAATACATCATTAACTGTTTACATATTTGAAACAATGTCTTTCTTTTTGTGAGGATAAATTTTGATTTATTCATCAACTGTCAAAGTAGATATACGTCCATAGACCACCTAGCGACATCTGCTAGCACTTGAGTGAGTCGAAGGCGTGCCGCCGTCTTCGCCCCACCCTCATTGGAGCCAGGCAGACCTTTTTGTAGTAAACAGTCAGGAGGTCGTCGTGCTAAGACCCCATAGAACCAGCGCACCAGAACAACAATCGTCGTCGATGAAAGGAAGCGTAGATCGGAAGGATCCAACCTATAGACACACGAACACAGACGAGCGAAGACAGGATCCACATGGATCCACTGAAGACAAAGGCCGACCGAATCCCACGAGATCCGCCGAAGATAAATCTTCACACGCCACCCGACGATGCTAGAAACACCAACAGGACGGGGACTAGGAGGGGAGAACCTTATTCCATTTTCAGGGAGCTGCTGCCGCCTCACCTCTCCGAGTAAGACACAAAGCCTAACAAAACTCAAAAGAGCAAGAAAAAAATGGAGCCCTCCTGTCGGCAAGGGCCAGGATCCACCACGCCTACATGGCCCTAAGACCACAGGATATGAGGTAGACCGATGGCGGCACCGGTGGGAGGCACAAGAAGCCCTAGCCAAAGGGTCCTCTTTCTTGGACCGGAAGAAAGAAAACGATCTCCCCCTATATAATGTCTTCTTTGTGTAAATGTTGTATGCATTCATAGACACACAACATCAAATATTTGTAGCACATTTCATCCGTTAAAAGATAATAATGAAAAAGGAAACATGCTACCGCATATCAAAGTCGAAACCATGCGTTGGCAAGACTACCTCCGACAAGATGCGATATTGACATCGACCACGACCAGCGTTGGAGGATGGGTCATTGGGACAGAAGGAGGAAGACAAAGAGGAGGATGAAAACAATGATCACAAATTTTAGTACTGATAAAAAACATGCGGTCGATGCATAGTTGCTCTTGTAGTATCTGCTAAAGAAATTCATAAAATATGATATATATTCGTAGGACTTCACTCATGTCACTTAGTCATCAGTTTGATTTATTTTCCTGTATTTTGCCCGTGGCAACGCACGGGCATTGTACTAGTCATGTAGAGTTGTCGTTTGTGCTGTACACTCTATACTTCTGTCGTACAATAGATTGATCTTGTATTATTTACATCATTTGTTCTTGGCTGTTGTAGTGTCCTTGCCACTTAAACATGAATATATTTTTCAATAAAAGTTAGTGGAATAAATTTTACAGATTTCATTTCTGTAGTCCAATGCATAGACGGAGCTGTTCTTTTTGATTTTGCATCTGACAAAAAAAACAAATTAGCAACACCAAAAATCTATCTATATCTATCACTACTGGAAACAGAGAATTTGCCATCAGCCAACTCTTTGCCATCTGCCAGCTGATGGCAAAGAACGTCTTTGCCATCTGCTTATAAAAAACAGATGGCAAAGAACTGACAGACGACAAAGAACATGATTGCCATCAGCCAATTCTTTGCCATCTGCTAGTGGATGGCAAAGATTCTTTGCCATCTGCCAGCAGATGGCAAAGAGGTTGGCAAATCCTGTGACCGTCAAGCGTGTAACGGCATACCAGCCCCACCACTTTGCCATCTGCCAGCAGACGGCAAAGATTCTTTGCCATCTGCTGGCAGATGGCAAATAGATGGGGTTATTTTTTCTAGGTAAAAAAACTGTGGGGTTATCCCCTCCCTCTCTCTACCCACCCATCCAGGTAAAAAAACGACCTTCGCATCTCATCCACACACCGAACAGCCCCGTCGATGGCGCTCTAGGCTCGCCTGCCGCCACCCTGTCGCCGGCCCCGCCGCTCCCCCGCCCTGTCGCCGGCCGCGTCACTCCCCCGCCCCGTCGCCGGCCCTCCCTCGCCACCCTGTCGCCGGCCCCGTCGCTCCCCCGCCCTGTCGCCGGACGCGTCGCTCCCCCGCCCCGTCGCTGGCCCTCCCCCCAGGGGCGGACCCAGACTGAAAATTACCCGGTGTCCACATAGAAGAACACATCAAAAAACCAATGACCCACACACTAAATCAATGGATTATCCTAAGCAAGTGTAGATTGGACCCGGTGCCAGTGACACCGGCTAGCTGTACGTAGCTACGCCCCTGCCTCCCCCGGCCTAACTGTGGGTCAGGCCGGCCGCTGCCAGCGCCAAGCCCCCGAGAGACGCCACGACCTCCACCGAGCAGGAGCAGCAGCTCGCCTCCTCGTGGCGCGGCGCCTATGAGGAGCCGTCGCCGTCACCATCGGTGTCCTCGACGGAGGCGCAAGATCCCGCGGCGCTGCGCGTGGGAATCATCGGGTTCGGCAACTTCAGGCAGTTCATCGCCAGGGGCATCCAGCGGCAGGGCCACGCCGTGCTGGCCACCTCCAGATCCGACTACTCGGACTACTGCTCCGCCCACAGGATTCGCTTCTTGGGGTGACCAGCCATGCCAACCCACGAACCTATCTTTCTTCGATTCCGGTCGGGATGCAACTGCAAGGGGATCGATCGATCATGCTGTGAAATGCTGACAACAACAAAAGCTTGGAGGCACTGTGCGAGGAGCAGCCGGACGTGCTGCTGGTTTGCAGCTCCATCCTCTCCACGGAGTCTGTCATCCGTGCCATCCCCGTCGCCAAGCTCCGCCCCGACACCATCGTCGCCGACGTGCTCTCCGTCAAGCAATTCCCCCGCAACCTCCTCCTCGAGGTACTTACATCAGCTACAAATCTTCAACCCAAACTGTACTTACCATTGATGATCACACCAGTACCAATACCACTATTTCTTCTCGTGCAACTTGCACGGGCTAGCTATTTTTCCTAAACAACAACAACAAATCATTCAGATGGTTTGGACTGTAATTAAATGGCAACAATGTTCAGTGTGAATATCAACAAAGTATAGTTAAACCTGAATGAGGCACCCTTTCATTTTTTTTTCATGTTGACCAAGTTATTTTTAGATTCTCTATTTTGACATTTGTTGAAAATAAGGTGAGATCCACCTTTTAATTTATTGAAAGGAAAGTGAATGGCCTCTGATGGATTAGTACCCCATTGTAGATAACAAAGGAGTATAGGTCAAAACATCCTTGAAGGAGCTAGCGAAGGTGAGTAGTGGCCATAACATGGCAAAAATGTGTCCTAGTTGGACTGAATACAAACAATCAATGGCCTATAAGACCCTATGATCTCTCAGCTCACCATGTATGCAAAAGGAAAATTAATCCATTAGGTTCATGACATTTCAGCTCATATTTTTTCTTATAAGAGGGATTATACAGTTTAATACCCTATGACTCCCAGCTCGGCATGTATGCAAAAAGAAAATTAATCCATAAGTTTCATGCCATTTCTGCTCATATAGTTTTTGATATAAGAGAGATTCTGGAGTTTAGTAGAACATGGCGTGCACAATTATGTGTTTCCTGTTTTTTAGTACTATTTATTTTGATTTTACAGTACATGAGGGAGCATTTAAACTCTTGTGCAAAAACTCCATGCTCGAAAGAAATAACCTATATTGCCTCCATCTGCTAACTTCTGACTGTTCTGATTTAAAATTTATACCAACTCATGTAGCAAAAATATATAAAAAACCCCGTCACAGAACATAGTTCATGTCAATATCAACAACAGTATATGAAATCCAGAGGTACATACAAATTATGATCCTTCGCAGCTATTGTTATTGTTCTGTAACAAACCAAGAATCGATTGAGCTGAATAATCAACAGATTTTATTGCTGCATGTAGAGCGGTGCATAAGCACACTTGATGATTGCACCCTGTTATTGTTGACTGAACTTTGTTCTCTCTCTCAAATAATGTTATCACGAAGATTATTTCATTATGAATCTATGTCCTCTTCCTATAGCTTGTGTACCTGACTCCCTGGGATAATATAGCACCTTGCAACATGTGTGATAGTTCAATGATTACTTCATCTTTATAGGCCCAACTTAATGTCAAATCCATCAAAGAACGCAGCATATGCCCTGATCTCTTTCCTTTTTTATCTCCTAGGGTACTACCGCATGTGAGTAAATATGCATAACTAAACAACATGTTCACAGGTAGATTACAGACTCACCAGAATACTTCCCTCCAAAACAATTCAGCTATATGAATCAAACAATATGATCTGTTTTTGTCTTGTCATACATATACCAATTGGTTACCCATATCCATGCAAATGTCTCTTAATTGGAATGGAAATTTAACACACTTTTGATTCGAAAATTGAAACAGAGCAAGGCTGAGCACTCGTGAATTAGTTAGAATGCTTCACAAATCCTATAAGTTGGTGAACTAAATTACGACTACTACTAATGCATGAATAGCAGCAGATGGTAGACCTTTTTGGGAAAATATATTTGATGCATCTTTATAAAAAGTTGAAATGTCTTGGATGGAAGTTCATCCCAGCAGCTGGGTAGAAGTCAACACATACAAAGCAATCTGAAAGAAAAACCTGCATGTGAACTCATCTAGGTTTTAGTACTGAATATGTCCCAAACTCCCAATAACAGTCAAGAAGGCGGCGTTGAACTGGTTGGTGAAAAATCATTGTACCTGGCACCTTGGGTGAGTTTGCATGTAAGTTCACACACATGCAAGAATGGTGTTTATACTTTCCAAGATTTCATGATCAAGCTTGATACCACCTGACACGAAAGTATATAAAAATATGATTTCAGCAAGGTACAATCAATATTACGCAAGAGACATGCCATGCATGTCGTGGTTCTAACTCTGACAGTGATGTAGGGGGGTATGTATGGAGAGGCTAGATCTCAGCTATTGGGAAGTTGTAAACACACCAAGATGTACGAGTTCAGGCCCTTCACGGAGGAAGTAACAGCCCTACGTCTCGGTGCCCGAAGACGGTCGACTGGATTACTGGCGTGTGAATAACAGGGGTGCGAACCCTTCATACTGAGGAGGGGGGTGGCTTATATAGAGTTCGCCGGCCCCCTCCTGCCCTCAGTAATGCAGGGTTTTCAGGTACGTTTAAGGTCGGGCGTTACTGGTAACCCCCCTAATAAAGTGCTATAATGATCATAAAGACTACTTAACAGCTGACCGTTTGCCTGCGGAGTGACTATAGGTCTCCTGGCGGTCGAGTGATTGGCTTCATGGTCGAGTGATAGCTTTCTGGTCGAGTGAATCCGTCGAGTGGGATACCTTCAAGTCGATTGAAAGGTGACTTCTCCTAGGGATGTCCTAGGGTAGGGCTCCTTGGACAGGTCCGTGCCCCTACCCTAGGTACATGGTTTCATCATTAGCCCCCGAATGGATCGAGGTTAGAGTGGGGAAAGAGTTGGAGATCTTTCCGAATGGTTCTTTGGGCTACGTGAGCGCCTCGTTTTGGGTTAATCGTCACGGATGACGTTGCCAACCTTTTTCAGTCGCCTTGATCCATTCCAGGCCTTTCATCCAGTGAATTTCTTTATTTGTGACATACCGAGCGTCGGCGCGGGCGGGGTCTTCCGTTTTGACAAGTTGTTCTGCAGCCCGCGGATGTCGTGGGATTTTGGATTTTGGGAAGCGCACGGGACGGGAGCGGCCGCAGTAATCGGAAGCAATAAAGCGGAAGCTCCTCGATCCCCGCGTCGCCTTTTTCGCCATGTACTGTGCGCGCGTCCGCTGCGGGATTTGACTGGATAGTTTGGGCCTACCAGTCAGCCACTCGGGAGCGGCCCCTTATAAATCGCCGGCTCAGGGTTTCCAGGCAGTGCACTCTCTTCTCCTCCTTTCTTCTTCCTCTCTCCCTTTGCAAGTCCTTCCGCCACCTCCGTTCTCGCCTCAGCGCAGCAGGCCCGCGCGAGACTTCGCCGGCGACGATGACGAAGGGCAAGTCCTCCGCTCTGGAGCGCGTGAAGAAGGCGGCAGCGCAGGGGAAGGGGAAAAGATATGCTCGGGGCGGATCCTCCTCAAGGTCCGTTCTGCCCAAGGGATGGATCCAGGACGATTGGATGCCGTCAGTGATCCGGCAAGAGGATCTCGATGACATGGTCGAGGGGGGAGTCATTCCCCACGAGGCTGCGCGTCTTCCGGGGAGAGAGATCGAACCTCAACCCCGCGATGGTGAGTGCGTGCTCCTAGCCACCCACATCGACCGACGGTTTTCTCTGCCGCCCCATCCTTTTTTCCGGAGCTTCTTGAACTTCTTCGGAGCGCAGCTCCACCACTTTACTCCCAACTCCATTGTATACCTTGCCGCTTTCATATCCATGTGTGAGGCTTTCTTGGGTTGCCGCCCCCATTGGGGGCTTTTCAAGCACATCTTTACCTGCCGTTCTCAATCGGTCAAGAAGGCCAAGTCGAGTGACGAGAGGACGCAGGTGATCCAGTTGTGCGGGGGCTTGGCGATCCAGACGAGGGGGAAGAGCTGTTTTCCATCCATTACTTTCCCGGAGTCGGTCCGTGGCTGGCAGGCGACCTGGTTCTACTGTCAGGACCAGGCGACCCCAGGACAGTCGACTGGTCTCCCCCCTTTCTCACTCGACCGAGCTGAAAAACCTGCTTCTCTGAAAGTGACGCCGGAGGAAAGGGCCCAAGTCAAAGTGCTGGCCGGTCGAGTGGTTGAGCTTGTCCGTGAGGGCGTGACGGGCATGGATTTGCTGGAGGTCTTCCTCCGGAGGCGCATCCAACCGCTCCAGGCTCGTGACCATCCGATGTGGCTATACTCGGGTCTTGACGACACCACTCGGATCCACCCGGAGGAGGTCACTGATGAGATGCTGGAGGGGTGGCTGTCGAGCATCACAGGAAACAAGGACAACCCCCGAGGAGCCAGGAGGGTAATTCCACTCGACAACTCGTACGACGTGGACCAGGTATGTATCTATGCTCCCGACTGAGATCTTGTTTTTCTTCATTGGTCTTCTTTGAGTTGGTCGATTGACCTTTGCCTTGTCTGTTGTTTTTCAGGCGACTACTGAGATGTACTCGACGCCCAATGGGGCACAGGGGTCAATTAAGGAAGGGGAGGCGAGCGGAGGTGAGAGCGGGGACGATCAAGGCGAGTGGGAGTCCGACGGTGAAGGAGAGGGAGGCGACAACGTCGACTCCAGCGAAGAGGAGGAGGAGGAGGTTGAACCCCCCCGCCCGGAGGGGCGATCCAAGCTCACACATGATCCAGCGCGGGAGCGTGGTAGTGCGACTGCTCCTGTTGGGCAGTCGTCGAAACGCCCTCGGACCTCTTCTCCTATGCCGACTGGAAAGGCTCCCAAGCACCCGCGCGCAGCGCCGTCCAAGCCGCCCAAGGCTCTGCCCAAGATGAAGATGGCCGTCCCCACCATTTATGGGTAATAATAAAACTTGTTTTCCTTTGTCGATCGTGGACGGATCCTTGGTCGATCCATTGAGCCAACCGACTGACTTTCGAGGCTTGCAGTGCTGCTACTTCTGAGATCTCCACCAAGGACGATGACCAAGAGATGGAGGATGCTGTTACCTCCAACCCTGGTACGATTACTGACGTTCCGCTTTGAGTCGACTAAACATTTATTGCAACCCTGGTCGATTGAATGTTTCCTTTGTAGCCCCTCCTCATGTTGTTGACCTCCCGAATGACGACGACAACGAACCACTGAGAATGAGGAGGAACAAGAGGTCGACGGCTGACAAGACCCCCCAACCTGCTCCGGCGTCTGAGGCCATGGCTCGGGATGGTGGTGATACCACTCGGGCTTCTGTGACTTTCGCCATTCCTCTGACGAGCGTGCGGCCTTCGGCGTCGACTGCGGATCCACCTTCGCTTTTTGCTGCGTACCCCATCCCTGAGGACCAAGCGGCTGCTGCAAAGGAGGCTATACGCCAGGCGGGGATCATGATGGAGCAAGTGAAGATGGCTCGGGAGGCCAGCCAAGCAGCCTATGACGCGAGTTTGGCTCTTCAGAGCAACGTCCAGGTCAGTCGACTCGACACTTGGTCTGTTATGATCTGCTTTTTGAAGAGTCTCTTTTCCGAAGATCTTTTGTATCTGTATCTGTACACCCACTGGGTGTGTCTGCCAATTCTTGGACGAGTGGGGGCACGCTAAGTGCACCCACTGGGTGTAGTCCCCGAGACTACGGTGGACTGCTGGCAGTCGACTGTAGTCTTTACATTGTGTTGCTGTAGCTGTATTTCTTCACTCGGTTTTTCCCCAAAGATCTTTTTTTTTGGTCGAACCAGTGGGGGCACGCTGAGTGCACCCACTGGGTGTAGTCCCCGAGACTACTGTCGAATGTTTTTGATTCGGCTGTGGTCTTAGAAACGTCGTCATTGTCCCTTAGTTACTCGGAAGCAACTTATCTTGGACGTCTGTCGACTAATTTTTCTTTTACAGAAATCCTGCGAACTTGTAGCTCGCTATACTGAGTTGGAGAAGCAGAAGATTCAACTGAACCTTGATCTAGAGCTGGCCAGAACAGAGCTGCAGAAGGTCAGAGACGGCGCCGGAGGTAAGATGACTTTGTCGACTGGTTAGTTTTTAGGCTTGAGTATCCTTCTGCTATTTCCGATTCAATCATCATTTCTTCGCAGAAAAACTGAACGAAGCTCTGGCGAAGAAGGATCAGGACTAGGCTGCCGCCCGTAAGGAGGCTGATGACAAGACCGCTCTGGCCGTACAGAAGATGGCTTCGGTCGACCACTTAGAAGAAGAGAATACCAAGCTGAAGACCGCTCTGAATGAAGCCAACAGGGAGTGTTCACGTTGGAAGAAGGAGAACCTCACCCTGAACGAGAAGATGGAAGGCATCGCTCACAGGAGGGACGACCTGGAGAGCTACTTGAGGAGCCTCGCCAAGAAGTTGTACATCAAGCTTGAAGGTGCACATTCAGTTCCGACTGGTTTTTTTTGTGTCGACTTAGTCTATGAAAATTGACTTATCCTTGGATCGTGTATGTAGAGCTTTGCCAGAACTTTGAAGAGGAGACTGGGCGGATCGAAACAGGTTTGGATCCAATCAACTCTCCCATGAAAGATGAAGCTGCCATGAATCTGCTTCGACCGGAATCTCGCATTGACGGTGTCGTGGACTACTTGGCTCGACTGAAGGTTGCCATGTCACGGATCGACCCGGTACTTTGGCCAGAGGCTACGCTCCAAAACGATCTCGAGTCTTTGATGACTCGACTTAACGGAATCCCTGACCGAGTGCAGGAGTGGAAGAAGTCTTCTGCTCGGTGTGGTGCTGATGTGGCTCTGTCTCTGGTCCACGCCATTGCAAGGAGGCGCGAGAAGAGAAGCTGGCCGCTATCCAAGTTGCCAATACCAGGAAGCACAACTTTCAAGATTTCATGGAGACTTTCATCGCTGCTGCCACCCGTATTGCAGACGGGATCGACTTGGACGAGTTCGTCGCCCCTTCCAGTCCTCCACCTGAGGAGTGAAAAACTTTTAAGCTCCACTTTAAATTTTCCTCGGAATGCCGAGTGGATTTTGTAATCGTTAAACTCCGTCGAGCTGAGAGTTCGATTACTTTGGCCTGAGGTCTGGGACCTTTTAGGCTTTATCTAATCTTGATTTCTCGTTGAATATCTTCATGGTTTGATTCGTCGAGTGGATCTTGATCCTCACTCGGAATAACCTTGTATTTGCGGCGCAGCTCCGAAGGGGAAGGTAGCAGTCGACTCGCGGATTGGGTTGTGCCTTGTACTTAGGCGAGCACTGGGCTGCAGCTAAGCCTCCGAGTGAGAGGCTTGCTCTCCACTCGGTAGGATTTTTAAACACTAGGCGAGCGTTGGGCTGCAGCTAAGCCCCCGAGTGGGAGGTTTGCTCTCCACTCGGTAGGATTTTTAAACACTTAGGCGAGCGCTGGGCTGCAGCTAAGCCCCCGAGTGGGAGGGTTGCTCTCCACTCGGTAGGATTTTTAAATACTTAGGCGAGCGCTGGGCTGTAGCTAAGCCCCCGAGTGGGAGGATCGCTCTCCACTCGGTAGGATTTTTAAACACCTAGGCGAGCGCTGCGCTGCAGCTAAGCCCCCGAGTGGGAGGATCGCTCTCCACTCGGTAGGATTTTTAAACACTTAGGCGAGTGCTGGGCTGCAGCTAAGCCCCCGAGTGGGAGGATCGCTCTCCACTCGGTAGGATTTTTTCAAACTTAGGCGAGTGCCGGACTGTAGCTAAGTCTCTAAGTGAGAGAACTTAGGCGAGTGCTGGACTACAGCTAAGCCCCCGAGTGGGAGGATCGCTCTTCACTCGGTAGGATTTTTTCAAACTTAGGCAAGTGCCGGACTGCAGCTGAGTCTCTAAGTGAGAGAACTTAGGCGAGTGCTGGACTGCAGCTAAGCCCCCGAGTGGGAGGATCGCTCTCCACTCGGTAGGATTTTTTCAAACTTAGGCGAGTGCCGGACTGTAGCTAAGTCTCTAAGTGAGAGAACTTAGGTGAGTGCTGGACTGCAGCTAAGCCCCCGAGTGGGAGGATCGCTCTCCACTCGGTAGGATTTTTCAAACTTAGGCGAGTGCCGGACTGTAGCTAAGTCTCTAAGTGAGAGAACTTAGGCGAGTGCTGGACTGCAGCTAAGCCCCCGAGTGGGAGGATCGTTCTTCACTCGGTAGGATTTTTTCAAACTTAGGCGAGTGCCGGACTGCAGCTAAGTCTCTAAGTGAGAGAACTTAGGCGAGTGCTGGACTGCAGCTAAGCCCCCGAGTGGGAGGATCGCTCTTCACTCGGTAGGATTTTTTCAAACTTAGGCGAGTGCCGGACTGCAGCTAAGTCTTTAAGTGAGAGAACTTAGGCGAGTGCTGGACTGCAGCTAAGCCCCCGAGTGGGAGGATCCCTCTCCACTCGGTAGGATTTTTTCAAACTTAGGCGAGTGCTGGACTGCAGCTAAGCCCCCGAGTGGGAGGATCGCTCTCCACTCGGTAGGATTTTTTCAAACTTAGGCGAGTGCGGGACTGCAGCTAAGTCTCGAAGTGAGAGAACTTAGGCGAGTGCTGGACTGCAGCTAAGCCCCCGAGTGGGAGGATCGCTCTCCACTCGGTAGGATTTTTTAAAACTTAGGCGAGTGCCGGACTGCAGCTGAGTCTCTAAGTGAGAGAACTTAGGCGAGTGCTGGACTGCAGCTAAGCCCCCGAGTGGGAGGATCGCTCTCCACTCGGTAGGATTTTTTCAAACTTAGGCGAGTGCCGGACTGCAGCTAAGTCTCTAAGTGAGAGAACTTAGGCGAGTGCTGGACTGCAGCTAAGCCCCCGAGTGGGAGGATCGCTCTCCACTCGGTAGGATTTTTTCAAACTTAGGCGAGTGCCGGACTGTAGCTAAGTCTCTAAGTGAGAGAACTTAGGTGAGTGCTGGACTGCAGCTAAGCCCCCGAGTGGGAGGATCGCTCTCCACTCGGTAGGATTTTTTCAAACTTAGGCGAGTGCCGGACTGTAGCTAAGTCTCTAAGTGAGAGAACTTAGGCGAGTGCTGGACTGCAGCTAAGCCCCCGAGTGGGAGGATCGTTCTTCACTCGGTAGGATTTTTTCAAACTTAGGCGAGTGCCGGACTGCAGCTAAGTCTTTAAGTGAGAGAACTTAGGCGAGTGCTGGACTGCAGCTAAGCCCCCGAGTGGGAGGATCCCTCTCCACTCGGTAGGATTTTTTCAAACTTAGGCGAGTGCTGGACTGCAGCTAAGCCCCCGAGTGGGAGGATCGCTCTCCACTCGGTAGGATTTTTTCAAACTTAGGCGAGTGCGGGACTGCAGCTAAGTCTCGAAGTGAGAGAACTTAGGCGAGTGCTGGACTGCAGCTAAGCCCCCGAGTGGGAGGATCGCTCTCCACTCGGTAGGATTTTTTAAAACTTAGGCGAGTGCCGGACTGCAGCTGAGTCTCTAAGTGAGAGAACTTAGGCGAGTGCTGGACTGCAGCTAAGCCCCCGAGTGGGAGGATCGCTCTCCACTCGGTAGGATTTTTTCAAACTTAGGCGAGTGCCGGACTGCAGCTAAGTCTCTAAGTGAGAGAACTTAGGCGAGTGCTGGACTGCAGCTAAGCCCCCGAGTGGGAGGATCGCTCTTCACTCGGTAGGATTTTTTCAAACTTAGGCGAGTGCCGTACTGCAGCTAAGTGTCTAAGTGAGAGAACTTAGACGAGTGCTGGACTGCAGCTAAGCCCCCGAGTGGGAGGTTTGCTCTCCACTCGGTAGGATTTTAAACACTTAGGCAAGCACCGGGCTGCAGCTAAGCCCCCGAGTGCGAGTCTGGCTCTCCACTCGGTAGGATTTTTCGAACTTAGGCGAAACGGATTCGCAGCTAAGTCACCCACTGAGGGATTTCGCACGCAAACAAAAGTGACAGCAATTATTGGAACACTCTTGTCTTTGATAAAAATGAACTGCGGGAATTTTTTTTCTTATTACATCCCGTCCAAGGGAGAACTTCAAGCGTAAAAGGGGCGGAGTAGTTCCGCATTCCAAGCTCGTGGCTCGTCGATCTGGTGATCGACATTGTAGAGGTGATACGCTCCATTGTGGAGGACTCTGGTGATGATGAAGGGGCCTTCCCAAGTAGGAGCAAGCTTGTGTGGTTTCTGCTGATCCACTCGGAGGACCAAATCCCCTTCTTGGAAGGCTCGGCTCTTGACATTCCTGGCATGGAATCGATGCAAGTCTTGCTGATAAATGGTCGATCTGATCATGGCCATCTCTCTTTCTTCTTCTAGGAGGTCGACTGCATCTTGCCGGGCTTGTTCTGCTTCATCTTTGGTATAAAGTTCGACTCAGGGTGCGTTGTGAAGAAGATCACTGGGCAGAACTGCTTCGGCTCCATAAACCAGAAAGAATGGAGTTCTTCCAGTCGACTGGTTCGGGGTGGTCCTCAATCCCCACAGAACTGATGAAAGCTCGTCGACCCAAGCACCTGCCGCGTGCTTGAGATCACGCATCAGTCGAGGCTTTAGTCCTTTGAGAATCAGACCATTTGCTCTTTCAGCTTGTCCATTCGACTGGGGATGGGCGACCGATGCGTAGTCGACTCGAGTGCCTTGAGAGGCGCAAAAAGCTCTGAACTTGTCCGAATCGAAGTTTGACCCATTGTCAGTGATGATGCTATGCGGGACTCCATATCTGAATGTTAGCCCTCTGACGAAACTGATAGCAGTGCAAGCATCAAGATTCTTGATAGGCTTAGCTTCAATCTATTTGGTAAACTTGTCGACTGCCACAAGCACATGAGTGAAACAACTTCTGCCTGTTCTCAGTGGGCCAACCATGTCTAGTCCCAGACAGCAAAGGGCCAGACGAGTGGAATGGTCTTCAGGGCTGATGCAGGCTTGTGTGACATGTTGGAGTAGAACTGGCAACCTCCACACTTGTCGACTATCTCTTTTGCCATCTCATTTGCTCTTGGCCAGTAAAATCCTGCTCGGTATGCTTTAGCCACAATGGTCCGAGAGGACGCATGGTGACCACAGGTCCCCGAGTGGATATCATTAAGGATCATCTGGCCCTCTTCTGGTGTTATGCATTTCTGACCGATTCCAGTCGCGCTTTCCCTATACAACTGTCCCTTTATGACTGTGAAGGCCTTGGATCGGCGGACGATCTGTCGAGCCTCTTCCTCGTCCTCCGGGAGTTCTTTCCTCAAGATATACGCGATGTATGGTACCGTCCAGTCAGGAGTGATAGCCAAGACCTCCATGACTAGGTCGACCACAACAGGAATTTCGACTTCAGTCGGATCTGTGGCACTTTTCGGTTGCGGGGCTTCTTCTGTGAAGGGATCCTCCTGGACTGACGGCGAGCGGATGTGCTCCAAAAACACATTGCTGGGAATGGCTTCTCTCTTGGAGCCTATCTTAGCCAGATCATCTGCTGCTTGATTTTTCAGTCAGGGGATGTGATGAAGCTCTAACCCCTCGAATTTCTTTTCTAGCTTTCTTACTGCGTTGCAATAGCCAGTCATAGTTGGGCTTCTGACGTCCCACTCCTTCATCACCTGATTAACCACCAAATCTGAGTCGCCGTAGACCATGAGGCGCCGGACATTGAGTGAAATGGCCATGCGCAACCCGTACAAGAGTGCTTCATATTCTGCTTCATTGTTGGAGGAATCGAAGTGAATCTGGAGAACGTATCTGAGCTTATCTCCTCGGGGGGAGACCAATACTACCCCAGCACCGAAACCGTTCAGCATCTTAGATCCATCGAAGAACATGGTCCAGTGCTCCGAGTGAACTTGAGTCGGGAGTTGCTGTTCAATCCACTCGGCGACGAAATCTGCAATTGCTTGGGACTTGATAGCCTTCTTTGCTTCAAACTTGATATCTAGGGGGAGGAGTTCAATCGCCCACTTAGCCACTCGACCAGTTGCATCTCTGTTGTGCAAGATCTTTGACAGTGGAGCGTCGCTGACGACTGTAATGGAATGGTCAGAGAAGTAGTGTGCAACCTTCTTCGTGGTCATGTAGATCCCATATACAAGCTTCTGGTAATGGGGATATCTTTGCTTCGAAGGGGTCAAAACTTCAGACACATAATATACTGGGCGCTGAACTCTGAAGGCCTTTCCTTCTTCTTCCCGCTCGACCGTGAGTACTGTACTGACAACTTGTCCCGTGGCCGCAATGTATAGCAGCAGAGGCTCTTTACTGATTGGGGCGGCAAGCACCGGCTGGGTGGAGAGCAGAGCTTTGAGCTCTGCAAACGCTACATCATCTTCTGGAGTCCACTCGAACTTGTCAGACTTCTTCATCAGTCGGTAAAGAGGCAACGCCTTTTCACCGAGATGAGAAATGAATCGACTTAGAGCGGCCAAGCAACCTGTAAGTTTCTGGACATCGTGTACACGCACAGGGCGCTTCATCCGGAGTATGGTGCCAACTTTCTCGGGATTGGCGTCGATTCCTTGTTCGGAAACGAGAAAACCGAGTAACTTTCCACCTGGAACTCCGAATGTGCACTTTGATGGATTGAGCTTGATATCGTATCCCCTGAGGTTAGCAAAGGTTTCGGCAAGGTCAGTCAGTAGGCCGGAACCTTTCCATGACTTAACCACAATATCATCCATGTATGCTTCTACGTTCCGACTGATCTGAGTGAGTAAACACTTCTGAATCATCCTCATGAACGTGGCTCCAGCATTCTTGAGGCCGAAGGGCATGGTGACATAACAGAAGCACCCAAATGGGGTGATGAAAGCCATTTTGATCTCATCGGGTCCATACAGACGGATCTGATGGTACCCTGAATAAGCATCTAGAAAAGACAAACGCTCACACCCGGCGGTCGAGTCCACTACCTGGTCGATGTGGGGGAGAGGGAAATGATCTTTTGGGAAGGCCCGATTGATGTGTTTAAAGTCAATGCATATGCGAAGTGACTTGTCCTTTTTGGGGACCATGACAACATTGGTGAGCCACTCGGAGTGGTAAATCTCTCGGATGAACTCCGCTGCTAAGAGCCGAGCCACCTCCTCGCCAATAGCTTTCCTCTTCTGGACGGCGGACCGTTGAAGATGTTCTTTCACAGGCTTGAACTTCGGGTCGACTCGTAGACGGTGCTCAGCCAGCCCCCTGGGAACTCCAGGCATGTCAGAAGGCTTCCATGCGAAGACGTCCCAGTTCTCACGGAGGAACTGGATGAGCGCTTCTTCCTATTTGGAGTCGAGCGTCGTCGAGATGTGAGTCGGAGCAGCGTCGGGGTCGGTCGCGTGAATGTGAGTTAGCTTAGTTTCACCGGACGACTGAAAAGCAGATTCTGAAGCAGGCTTCTTGGCTCGTAGCAATTCACTCGGATCTGCAGTCTTCTGGTACTCTTGTAGCTCAACAACTGCCATCTGAGCGTCAGCAATCTTCGATCCTTTCTGAAAACACTCTTCTGCTTTCTTCCGATTGCCGGTAACGGTGATCACACCTCTGGGGCCGGGCATCTTCAACTTGAGATACACGTAGCATGGTCGAGCCATGAAGCGTGCATAAGCTGGCCGGCCCAGAATAGCATGATAAGCACTTTGGAAGTCCACAACCTCAAATGTCAACTTTTCCTTGCGGTAATTCTTCGAATCACCGAAAACCACATCAAGAGCGATCTGGCCGAGTGATTCGGCTTTCTTTCCAGGAATGACTCTGTGAAAGCTCATGTTACTGGTACTGAGCCTGGACATTGGAATGCCCATTCCTTTCAATGTTTCAGCATACAATATGTTCAGGCCACTGCCACCATCCATCAGGACTTTGGTCAGTCGAGTGCCTTCGACAACTGGGTCGACCACCAAAGCTTGCCTCCCAGTGGTGGCAATGTGCGTAGGGTGATCAGACTGGTCGAATGTGATGGCAGTCTGAGACCACTTCAGATAACTGGGTGTTGCCGAAGCAACCATATTCACCTCACGGTTAATGACTTTCAGTCGACTTTTGCTTTCGACATCAGCAAAATCATCAGGGTGGAATTGATTTGGGGGTATCCATCGTCACTATCTTCCTTGTCCTCAACTCTATCCGACTCTTTTTCCTTAGCTTTGGATTGTTTGCCCTGAAACTGCTGGATCAGGAGCCGACACTGTCGAGTGGTATGCTTTGGGTAAATAAAATTACCCTCCTCATCTTTCTTGGTGTGGATGTGACATGGCAGATCCAAAACATCATTTCCATCTTGATCCTTGACTTTCTTGGGCTTCCAGGGGCCTTTGGGTTTTCCCTTGAAATTTCCCTGGGTTGCGGCCAGGGCCTCCCCAGGGGCGGCTGGCTCGGCCTTCCGCTTCTGCTTCCGACTGGAATTGCCTCCGGTTTCCAGTGCGACTGCTTTCTGCTTGCCACTCCGGAGTCGATCTTCATCTTCTCCGTTAGCGTATTTGGTGGCAATTTCCATCATCCGATTCAGGGACATTTCTCCGGTCCGACTGAACTTCAGGTTCAACTCTCTGTTCTTGACGCCTTCTTTAAAGGCAAAAACTGCTTGGTGATCCGGTACGTTCTCAACTGTGTGATGCAAAGTGATCCACCTCTGGATGTAATCCCTTAGAGTTTCACTCGGCTTCTACACGCAAGACCGCAATTCTGTAAGGCCTGCGGGTCGCTTGCATGTTCCCTCAAAGGTTATGACAAACACTCGAGAGAGATCCTCCCAAGTGTAGATGCTGCTGGGTGCTAACTGATTCAGCCATGCTCTGGCCGAGCCCTCTAACAGGAGAGGCAAATGCTTCATAGCCACCTCATCATTGCCACCGCCAATCTGTACAGCCACTCGGTAATCTTCGACCCAAGTGTCAGGCTTAGACTCACCGGTGAACTTGCTGACTCCAGTCGCCAACCGAAAGTTGGGAGGAATCACCGCGACCCTGATGGCTCGACTGAAACACTCTGGCCCTGAAACACGTATTCTGCTGCTGGTGGGCACATTTCTGTTCTGGCCTTCCCGATGAGCCCTGTTCCTGTCAACCAAGCCTTGAACGAGGACAGATCTCGCGTCAAAGCCTGGGTCCCTGGGGTCGACGGGAATCCTCTGCCCAACGCTATGAGGGCGCCTGTCATCTCGATGTCGAGGCGCATATGACCCACTCCTCGGGGGAGGGGTTGGCACTCGACGTCGATCATCACGATCGGATCGGTGATCATACTGCTCATTCCTTCTGTACTGATCATGCCGGTCGCCACGTCCCTCACGCCTCGGGGGCGACCGCGGGCTGTGAGCCGACTGGACTGTATCTGTTGCGACGGATCGACTGTGGATCCTATTCCGCGATTGAGAAACAATGGAATTCTGGTTTCCCGCCGCCCGGAGCAACGCTCTGATCTGTAACAAGCCCCTGCCAGCCTCCGACTGGGAGGGCTGAATCGATTCTGCTATACGGGCCGCGGCGGCCAAATTCTGAACCGGGGTTCGGTATACCTGCGTCGGCGGGAAGAGCTGGCGTCGACTAGACTCGGGAGCCCGCTGACGCGCTTGCTCATCGAGTGCTCGCTGGAGATTCTCCAGTCGAGTGCGCTCGGCCAAATTAGCCAAGCGCGCATCCTCCAAGGCCCGGGCTTCGGGGGACTCTCCGACGATAGGAGTGCGGAGTGCGTCCGTGTTCCGGTGGCGAAGCTCCTCTCGTTGTAATGACGTGAGAGGTTCGGGGAGATACTCATCGTGGGGATGCGACGGGTCGCCCCCACCCGTGCCTCCATCAGCGCGAGGGAAACCGGGAGGATTGTGCATTCCATCGACCGCCAAGATCTCAGCCGCTGGGTCGCTGCTGTCGCACTCGGATGCGGTCTCCGCGGAGCCAGTCGACAGGTCGAACAGGCCGCAAAGGGATTCGTCGGGCTCGATTGCCGCGACTTGCGGGGCGGCCGACTGGCGAGCCACGGCATGCCTCACCCACCTCTGAAGTCTCGACCGATCGGAGCGCTTGCGCCGGTGGGAGACAGAGCGGGGAGACGATACGGGGGCCGACCGATACTGGGTCGACGGCTGCCGCAGGAGGACACCACAAACGCATGCGCGGAAATGCGTCGCACCGCGGACGGGGAGCGCGTCGATGTCGAGTGGCGCCTCCTGAAGCCAGGCGGAGTTGTCGGCGATGAACGTGAGTGCGCCGAGGCGGATCTCGCGGCCCTCCACCAATACTCCGCACGAAACCATGATCAAAGGGATCGGAAAAATCGCAACTTCTCCAATCAGGTGCTAAGATTCCTGCCACACGGTGGGCGCCAACTGTCGTGGTTCTAACTCTGACAGTGATGTAGGGGGGTATGTATGGAGAGGCTAGATCTCAGCTATTGGGAAGTTGTAAACACACCAAGATGTACGAGTTCAGGCCCTTCGCGGAGGAAGTAACAGCCCTACGTCTCGGTGCCCGGAGGCGGTCGACTGGATTACTGGCGTGTGAATAACAGGGGTGCGAACCCTTCATACTGAGGAGGGGGTGGCTTATATAGAGTTCGCCGGCCCCCTCCTGCCCTCAGTAATGCAGGGTTTTCAGGTACGTTTAAGGTCAGGCGTTACTGGTAACGCCCCTAATAAAGTGCTATAATGACCATAAAGACTACTTAACAGCTGACCGTTTGCCTGCGGAGTGACTATAGGTCTCCTGGCGGTCGAGTGGTTGGCTTCATGGTCGAGTGATAGCTTTCTGGTCGAGTGTCTTGAATCCGTCGAGTGGGATACCTTCAAGTCGATTGAAAGGTGACTTCTCCTAGGGATGTCCTAGGGTAGGGCTCCTTGGACAGGTCCGTGCCCCTACCCTAGGTACATGGCTTCATCAATGCATACATACATACATATATATATATATATATATATATATATATATATATATATATATATATATATAAAATTTATTTTCTTAAGGCAATAAAATTAAAATACCGTTTATTCGTATACCTTTTGAGTTGAAGCCTAGTATCATTGTCATAATAAGTTAGAAGCTTATGCTAATTTAGTATGAGGATAGACTGAATTTTCAGTTTACACACGTGATGCTTATGCCTGTCAGTGCATGTGCTGAAGCAGCCAAACCAACATGTTCAACCTAGTGTTAAAACGTAACAGTGGAATCACGTGGAGGATCTTCCGCATCTTTTCCCTATATAAGAAGTCAACTACAGTATGGCGCATTCAGTAACGTATTTGAAAATAAGTGACATGCACATCGAAGTTGTGTTTGCTTCATGCAACTACATGGATATACATTATAGCAATCTCACTACAGGAAAAACTTTGTAAGTTGTGTATGTTTCATACACGGCAAAACCTGTTTCAAACTCGGCGAACTGTACGCCAAGTGTTACACTCGGCGTATAGCACATAACTTACAACTGGTCGGCTTAGTTAATTGATAGACTAAAACCCGCATTAAAGAAAATGACTGCACGTACGTCACCACCGTCATAGTTATCGTGATCAATCTCCTAGAAAAGTTGGCAAATTGAGCAGAAGAAAAGTTGGCAAATTGAGACTAAAACCCGCTTTGTTTCATTTGTTGGTGCTAACTAGAGTAGATGACAACATTAGCATGCACAAGCCTCATGCCTCTGCTTCGCCATGAGTGTACATGAAAGAAAAAAAGCAGCTCTTATAATTTGCAAAAAATAAACAAGAATGGAGTGGCTGCTTAGCATGTTTCGGTGTTGCGGCCAGGCGAACACTCTGGTACGTGGGCACCTGCTAATTAATTCCGTCATTAGCCCTCGTGAATGGTGCGGATGATGGTGGACACCCCACGAACATGTCCACTTGCATCTTGACTTCCTCTGCACCCATCATCGTGACTTCTGACATGATTTCGTCTACAAGATGAAATTAGATGCTACTCCTTGCATTTCAAAATAGTTGACAGTCGAGGGTAGAAAGAACTCACAGACATGATCTATATTGACAACTTTAGTTTGGACAGAGATGAAGTAATCAATTTTGGACATGTGGATGGCATTCAAATATGTCGGTTGCCAAACTGAATCAAGAAGGCCACAACACATAAAAATTGTAAACTATGGCAAGCAGTTTGTAATATTTGCTTATTTGGATGAACAAACCGGTGTGTCCACGACACACAGACACGACACCCCCGACACCCGACACCTCTTCGGCCTCCTGTTGACCGAAAAGGTGCTCTTCGGCCTTCCAGAGGCCGACGGGGTCATATATTTGTGAATTATGAGTTTCATTTGAACGGTCATTAGTTACTAGTCTTCACATTTGAGTTGCATCATGCTAACGATACATTGGAAATAATCTTTGGTGCAGCGTCACTCCCGACAAGCATCGACCGATCCTTCGCCGTCTGCCACTGGCGCGACCGGTCCTACACCTACACCTACACCTACACCTCCGTGATGACGGTAAGTTTCCCAAACTTTGATGGCACACTCAACATATCCTAATGTCTGCCCTCACTCACAACCATTTTCTTTCGCTTTGTCAACAACAAGTTGTGTTAGTGTAGTTGATATTGAGAAACATGAAGGCGCATCGAGCGATAATGAATGGGAGGCAGTGTGTAGATGTATCATATATCCGAACATAAATACATCATTAACTGTTTACATATTTGAAACAATGTATTTCTTTTTGTGAGGATAAATTTTGATTTATTCATCAACTGTCAAAGTAGATATACGTCCATAGACCACCTAGCGACATCTGCTAGCACTTGAGTGAGTCGAAGGCGTGCCGCCGTCTTCGCCCCACCCTCATTGGAGCCAGGCAGACCTTTTTGTAGTAAACAGTCAAGAGGTCGTCGTGCTAAGACCCCATAGAACCAGCGCACGAGAACAACAATCGTCGTCGATGAAAGGAAGCGTAGATCGGAAGGATCCAACCTATAGACACACGAACACAGACGAGCGAAGACAGGATCCACATGGATCCACTGAAGACAAAGGCCGACCGAATCCCACGAGATCCGCCGAAGATAAATCTTCACACGCCACCCGACGATGCTAGAAACACCAACAGGACGGGGACTAGGAGGGGAGAACCTTATTCCATTTTCAGGGAGCTGCTGCCGCCTCACCTCTCCGAGTAAGACACAAAACCTAACAAAACTCAAAAGAGCAAGAAAAAAATGGAGCCCTCCTGTCGGCAAGGGCCAGGATCCACCACGCCTACATGGCCCTAAGACCACAGGAGATGAGGTAGACCGATGGCGGCACCGGTGGGAGGCACAAGAAGCCCTAGCCAAAGGGTCCTCTTTCTTGGACGGGAAGAAAGAAAACGATCTCCCCCTATACAATGTCTTCTTTGTGTAAATGTTGTATGCATTCATAGACACACAACATCAAATATTTGTAGTACATTTCATCCGTTAAAAGATAATAATGAAAAAGGAAACATGCTACCGCATATCAAAGTCGAAACCATGCGTTGGCAAGACTACCTCCGACAAGATGCGATATATCACAAATTTGGTCCAGGAAGAAAGATGGTCCGAAAAAAGAAGAAAAAACTATCAATATAAGTGTTAGGGTCCACATCACACAAAGGTAGTACACTACTACCTTCGACCCGGCAAAACCCGTCAAACTTTCGAAACTCCGTCTGCTAATGTGTTTTCAAATGTTTAGAAAACCGTACAAATGAATTTTTTTAGAATCTACTTGCAAAAAATAAATCATTTTTTTGAGGGTAACCTTATAAAAAAAATAAATATTTAGGAACTTCCGACATGATTTTGTTGTTGCAAGTAGAGTAGATTCTTATATTTTGGTAGGACTACATCGTAGTCAAAGTCCTTAGCAGCCTCGGGTGTTGACTGAAAAAAAAAGCCCCTGGCTTTGGGAGGCTATTTCCCTCGCGAATCGCGATCTCGCCCTTCCTCACTCCCTCCTCCGCCGCGGAACTCACCTCCCCTCAATGGCGACGGAGGCGCAGGCGCAGTGGGTGCTGACGGCCACGGGGCGGTCGCCGACCAATATCGCGGTGATCAAGTACTGGGGGAAGCGGGACGAGGCGCTCATCCTCCCCGTCAACGACAGCATCAGCGTCACCCTCGACCCCGACCACCTCTCCGCCACCACCACCGTCGCCGCCAGCCCCGCCTTCCCCTCCGACCGCATGTGGCTCAACGGCAAGGTCTGCCCCCTTCCCTTTCTTCCACCGCTCTCTTCTTCTTCTTCTTCCCTTTCCCTTTCCTTTTCCTCACGCTCGCCTCGCCTCCCCCCATTGCCTTCGCCCCCGCCGCCGCAGCCGCCGCCGCCGAGTGCTCCTTCCTGCAGTGATCCGGTGGATCGCGAGCTCGAAAGAGTTCTGTTTTAGGGGGAAATCCAGCAGGAGCCGATTTGGGCTTCGGGCCTGTGCCAGTCGCCGTTCTGATTTGGGATTACTGTAGTGAAATCGGCTGCCCATATGATTAGATCTGGATCAGGACCTGCTTGAAATCTCGCTGCATTTGGATAGACAGTCGGCGCAGCTCTGAAAATTTGTTTTTTCGACAGAAGCCAAAAGACACCTTTTTCTGTTTGTTAATGTTGTCTACAGTTAGCATCTATTCCTACTAGTATATTGCTGCCTGCGTCATGCTGGGATGATGGACCAATAGGAGTAGTTAGTTCTACATCAGGTCTTTAACTGGATGTGGTGTAACGCAATTGCAAGAAAAAGAAAAACAAATTATTGTCTGCTTGGATGGCAGTGTGATCTAATCGTCCGTTTGGTGTGGAATCGAGCAGGAGATTGCGTTGTCGGGCGGGAGGTTTCAGAACTGCCTGAGGGAGATCCGGAAGCGGGCTCGTGACGTCGAGGACGAGAAAAAGGGGATCAAGATCAAGAAAGAGGACTGGGAGAAGTTGCACGTCCACATAGCGTCGTACAACAACTTCCTGACCGCCGCCGGTTTAGCCTCTTCAGCTGCTGGCTTTGCTTGTCTTGGTAAGTCTCCTGGTTCTGATGCCATGGCTATTTGTCAGAAAAACAGATGTGTGACTAAAACTGTGGATATTTCGGGTTAGACTTGGATTTCATTTTGTTTTCTGCTCTTCTGGACCCACCTCGGTTGTGTTTAGTAGCAGAGGGGGTGTATTTCTTATTCTCTTATAGAATTGTTCTCTTGCTGATGCAATCTGCAAACATTCGTTGTTGAGGGTGATACAAGTATTTCTGCTACAAGTGGACTGTTATCCTAGCAAAAGCTGTTGCTCTTACCTTTCGAATACACCTCTGTGCTATTCATGATAATAGGACAATATTATGGTTTTCTAACTGTCACCTAAAATTGTCCTAGATCCTGCTATTAAGGTTGTCCAACTTATCTGTAGTTTGTTCTTTATTATCTGGTTGTATAGAGGCAAAAAATAAAATAAAATAAAATAAGACGCAGAAGCTATGTTTAGTCCTGGCCTGCTGGTTAATCTTTGCAATAAATCTGCTAGCCTTGCAAAAAATGGCTGGTCTTACCAAGTTCCATGATAGTGCTAATATCTGGTCCTGAGTGTTGTTTTGCCCTGATTGAGTACCACTGCTCAGCATGCTTGCTTTCTACAAATATTGATTACTTTATTCATAGCTTGGAAGGTTGATAACGCTATCCAACACAAAATGATTGTCCACTACTACTTTTATTTTTTGCTCATAAACATACCAAGCAAGGTCTTGCTTTCATACCAATATTACAGCACAAATTAGTAATTTGAATACTGTTTGTAGTTTTCACCCTCGGAAAGCTAATGAATGTGAATGAAGATTATGGAGAACTTTCTAATAGCAAGGTCTGTACTCTAAACTGATACATTATGTAGCAACACTCTGTTTGTGCTCTATCCTGTTTGTGATGTTTGCTTGATGATATAGCAACAGTTTTACTTCATTTTACTAAATAATAAGCTAGTACTTATGTCCCCTCTTTACTTATACTTCTCTCGGGCTGACAAATTTCAATGCAGGCAGGGGTCTGGAAGTGCATGCCGCAGTATATATGGTGGATTTGTGAAATGGTGTATGGGGAAAGTAAGTTATCTCTTGGTTAAGGCAGAGAAGCTGAATTGGTTAAAATGCATGTTTTTCTATTGTAAAACGATTGAGTTTGACTCTATACTTGTAGAATGATGATGGAAGTGACAGTATGGCAGTACAGCTTGTTGACGAGTCGCATTGGGATGATCTTGTTATAATCATAGCAGTGGTATGTCAATGTGATCTCTGTTGTATAACATGATCTGTTTCATTTAACTTATCATTGGATATTGCTCATCGAGTCATGGTTCCATTAACACCAATCCTTAACTACATAGTGACACCGATTTACCATTTTTATCCCAACATCTTTTTCTTATTATGATGCTTTGTGGAATTAGGTCAGTTTAAAGCAGAAGGAAACCAGTAGCACCAGTGGGATGCGGGACACTGTTGAAACAAGCCCCCTCTTGCAGTACAGGGCCCAGGTGATTGCATTTTCATCTTTAACTTGTTTTTGGCACATATTGTACACTTTTTTTACGAATAATCGAGGGAACAAAATCATGAAGCTGCAATTCTGATTCTGAATTGTAGTTTTATCCTTCCTCTTGTGTGGACCCTCAAGTTTTGTGGTTTCATTTTTTTATCAAGTCTGTTAGCAGTTATACTGATCTATCTCTTTAGCTGCAGCTTACTGTTTCTTGCTCTCACTGTGCACTGCACTACTTTTTCTTGTATTCCAGACTGTAGTGCCAGGTCGCATATTGAAAATGGAAGAGGCCATCAAGAAACGTGATTTTGAATCCTTTGCCAGGTTAACTTGTGCAGATAGCAACCAGTTTCATGCTGTATGTTTGGACACGAGTCCTCCCATCTTCTACATGAATGATACGTCACACAGGTAGTTTTTTAGCAGTCCTGATTTTGTGGTTCTGTTAGTACTGAAATCCCAGAGTTGAGGATCGCTCTTTCAACCAACTGCAGGATAATTAGCCTTGTGGAGAAGTGGAACCACTCAGAAGGAACCCCACAGGTATATTCTTTTCCTGTTTCACACTTGCTACCTTGTTTTCAATTCTTCTGAACTGCATCGGTGCTGCATATAGGGATCTAAAATAAGGTTGGTTAAGCTTTGTTATGACATGCCAGTACAATAAGTTTTTACTGCACTTGATAAAACATATTTAACTAGCATCACATGATGAAGTAATTTTGCTTAATTTAAAAGAGCAACAAAATTATTGCCATCTTTCTGAAAAAGATCCCGGAAATACGAGTTTATGCTTATGCTTTATGCTTCCAATCCTTTGGTTTTTAGGGGCTGTTTGGATGGCAGCTCCAAGCTGCCCTTCCAAAATTTTGGTCGTTGACCACAGGTTGGGCCAGCGTTTGGATCGCAGCCAACTTTTTGGCCAGCCGTTGTGATTCCGCACTAGCGTGCGGGCGAGTTCCAGGCGTCTGTTTCCTTCGTCAAAACCGTCGTTTCGGTCGGGCTGGTGTGGGCTGAATCCGAACAGCCCCTTAGGGAACATATAGTTCAGTTTGAAGAGTTCATCATGAAAACATAGTACTGCTGGTATTGGTTCTGGAGCAGTCAATTTTTTGAATACTTCTATTATTTCTACTGGGTATGATATATATTAAATAGCATCTAAAAGTTTGAAATTCTAATGGGATGCAGAAGTATCTTGGTATACTGCTGTCATCAAAGAGAAAAAAAATTAGTGCAATCTTGCAGTATTACTTCTTCGTCTGTTTGTGGTGTCTGGCATGCAGTTCACCTAAACTGCAAATAAATTACACTGGTACGTGGTATTGATCTCATATTCAAACTAACTTGGCATTAGGTTTATTAAATAACATCTAAAGTTTGAATTTGAAAAGAGAATGCATACAAAATATCTTATTTTATTGCCTTCATCAAAAGATAAAACTTCATTGCAATCTTGGTGATATTGTTTCTTCTGTATGTGTTGTCTGGTATGCACTTCACCTAGACTGCAAATAATTGGTACCGGAGTGGATGGTGCTATTGATCTGATAATGAAACCAACGTTTGTGTGAAGACTTCTAAATTTGGCATTTGATCTCTTGTAATTGCAGGTTGCCTACACATTTGATGCTGGGCCTAACGCTGTCCTAATAGCGCGAAACCGCAAAACGGCCACCCTTCTCCTTCAGAGGCTCTTATACTGCTTCCCTCCACAAGAAAATGATTTGGACAGGTGTGTTTGATATTATCAAGAATAAACCCAGCATTTGTTTGTTCCTGGGTATTCTACAAATATGTATACATCTGACAAACATGACCATGATAGCTATATGGTTGGCGATAAATCAATCCTAAGTGACGCCGGAGTGCAGTCCGTAGCTGACATCGAGGCCCTTCCACAGCCACCAGAGATGAAGACACCAAACCAAAAATTCAAGGGCGACGTTAGCTACTTCATCTGCAGCAGGCCTGGGGCTGGCCCAAAAGTTCTTACCGACGAGAGCCACACATTGATTGATTCAGCCACGGGGCTTGCAAAAGGAGTGTAATTTTGGATGAAGATGACTGGTTTGATACTCGGCTAGTTCTTTTGGCGGCTTAAAAAATAAGCCGCCTCCTCCCTAGCTTTTGTCATAAGCCCCCTCCCTTATTTATTGGGGCTTCTGAACTAGTTATGGAATTACTAATCTAGAAGCCTCCATGAATTTTGGGAGCGGCTTATTTTTTAAGCTGGGGAGAGGCAGCTTATTTTTTAAGCCGCCCAAAAGAACTGGCCCTTTGTAACATTGGTTCGTGTGTTGAGATCATCTCTATTCCTAATGGAGCAGTTGGTAGTCTCCGCCGGTCAATTTTCGTCCCATCACTTTCGTCCGGTTTTTTTCATAGGTTAACCTTGGTAGATTTTTTTCGTCCTCGATCCCACCTTACGGTTCCAAAAAAAAACCAACCAAAACCAATCTGAGCCCCGTCCCACGAAACGAAACCAGAGGAACGAGGCCCCCTCGACTCCTCTCTCGATCTGTTTCCTAGGGACTGAACGCCGCCGCCGCCGCCGATCCCATCTTCCCCGGCGACATGCCTCGCCGGCGGCCTCCTCTCCCCCATCCATGCCGGCGACCTCCCTCTACCCCGCCCTCTCCGTCAACCCGTCTCTCCAGCAGCTCGGGCGAAACCCTAGCCCACCCGATGCCACGGCGACCTAGCAGGCAGGCGCGAGGAGCCCTGCCCAGCCATGGCGACACCGCCGGTGGCCTCCTCCTCCCCCTCACCTTCTCTCCCTCTCCCAAGGGGAGGGAAGGGAATGGAAGGGATCCGGCGGCAAGGGAAGGCAGCGCCCAGATCTGCAGCCGCACCGGCGGGCCGCCATCCCTCGAGGTCGTCCATGGAGGTCCGAACGTGATACAGGCTTGAGGCCATGCCAACAAGATAGGTACGTCACCGCGCCCTCGACATATTCCCACTCCCGTGCACGTATGGTCAATCATGTATCGCTTATCTTGCCCCATACGGCCTTGGCAAATCTCAATGCTTGCTTGCTAATGTGCGTGTGTGGACGTTGCCAGTTGCTGCTGCTGTGCACGTGTGCTTGGTGTGCCCCTGCTGTTTTGTGTTCTCACCACCACATCCACGACAAATAAAATTTCTTATTTTTCTTAGGATCGTGTGTGCCATGATCTTCATGCCTGGCAGGGTTTACATGACGCCTGTGGACAACAGGATTTTGATGTCCAGTTAAACTATCATATGGTTGTGCATATGCACTATCTATTAAACCGACAATCCTTGTTTTTCAGGTTCAGGTTCGATATGTTCAGGGCTGAAGTATGCTCCTGAGTTAAAGAAAGACCTTGAGAAACTCTTAGTGTGTTGTTGTTAGTACTACTCCAATACTTTGGTGTGGGGTTGCATAGTACTCCAATAATTTAGTGTGGGGTAGTAAAAATGTATTCATGGTGGGAAAGCATCAGTGGTTCGTATTTGCAGAATAGAGAAATCAATAAATATTACCATTAAGAAAGCATGCATGGTATAGTGAATACTTAGTATACCAGTCATATTTTCTTGTCAACATGCACCTATTTGGAGGCTTATTCGATATTATTGCAATCTGGTAGAACTGTGTTACTACTAAGAATTGAATATTTTTAGTTGGAATACTATTTTAATGATCAATCACAATGTTGGACGCGACCACCTATTTATTCCCAAGACTTTAAGTCTTGGGTGGCTTAAGCACAATATGCCAGGCATATGTTCTACATCTGTGGCATGTAATGACCCTACTGGCATTTCAAGAGGTCTTGTAAATACAACACTAAGTGTTCACCTCGTGAGATTTATTAAATGTTTTAGATATCTCGCTTGTGGATGCTCATCGGTAGCTAATATCCTGAGTATATTGATAACAGGTTTAGGTCTGGACGGTTATTGAGCTTGCATTGATGAAATAGTTGACAAAGAAGCAACTAAAATGAGGTTATTGAGCTTGCATTGAAGAATCTTGGTTGATGAGCTGATATCTGACCAAAAACTCAAGAACTAGAAGCAAGCCTGACATCCTTTTTTTGTAATCGGTATGTTCTCGGTAGCAAGCCTGTCATCCTTTTCTATCCACATGAGGCTTACTGTTTTTTGTACTTGTTGTCACCAATCAATAAAACATTGTGTATTCATTGCATATGGTGAATGGCCTTCTAGATTTGTAAGTTCATAGGTAGTTATACAACAACAGAGCCATGTTCTAAAAACAGATTCGAGCCTTTCCTTGGTTTGGAGTTGGGCCCCGACGAAACGTTCGAGCGCATGAAATCAGTTCTTTTCGAGAATGCAACTGCTTTTTCTCTCTCATAGTTTCCACCCGTAACATATCACAAGTATCTTCAGTCTAAGAAAATAAGAAAAGTGAACTTACATGATTTTTTAAATTACTAAATAACTTACTAGATAATGTATATTTCCGTTTGAGCATTCCAAAAACTGAATGACACTCCATTAAGCTGTAGGATGCATAAGGTAAGGGAAATATAGGAAGCCAAGACATCTGTAGTAATACCAGAAGTGGAAGAACAAGGGCAAGAAAACATTTAAAAGGGCCAATGATAGGCGGAAAAAGATTCACGTGGTTAATAGTTCATGTTTTACACCAAGGAAGAACAGAGGAATGGAACCAAAGAGAAATGAGTGAGCATACGCCTTTGCTAGATTTTATGAACTGGACTAATGTACAAAAACACATATTATCATCTTGGTGAATGTAGATATTAATTTAACAACTTGAATTCCACATGAAGCATACTGTACTGGACTTCTTTGGGCTTTACATGTGCTCATATTCCATAATTCGGATCAGAAATGAAGCCTATGCGTATGTATAAAGCATTTGCATTATACTAATATTGTGTGTGTTGTTTTTAATGCCAAAGGTAAATCTGAACCTGCTCAAACCACAGGGAGGATTTCTCTGGTGGACTATCGCTGGCAAGGTTGGCATGGGAGTAGGCCCGTACCATGGGTTCGTGTAGCTGGAGGACCGTGCTGCGATTGCCTAATGTCCATGTGGAGCATAGCTCGGCATGAGGTGATATCCTTTTATGATAACCTAGCTGTACACAATTTCTTCAAAGAAAATTATGATTGATATCAAACTTGAGATTTGCAATGTATTTAAATTAGTTCTTAAATTGCTCCAAAGCTACTGAAATCTCCCTTATTATATTTTTCTGTAGATACTGATTGTTCTAATTAAACTCACTACTTAAATTCCATAGAAATGAGAGGCTCAAGGAAGCAACAAGTAGGATGAAGGAGTTATCGGGCAGAAGCGTAGATCACAGAAAAACAAGAATATGTTTGCTCCCCATGCTTTGCATTGATGTATAGGTTCGGAAGTTTAAAAGCTTCATGCGCTCCCCATGCTTTGTATTGATGTATAGGTATGGAATTTAGAAGCTTCATGCTTTGTATCTCAGTATGTTCACAGTGGCTTCAATCTACAATTTAAAAAGGTGAATATTGGTTGGATCATGACACAAGTGATGTGGCTTCAGTCATGTTTCTTAAGCTACCGTGGTTATATCATCACTAGGCCATATAGCTTACCAATAACCTTCTTAAGTACTTCCACTGAACCATCATGATTGCCGACTAATTTTTGTGTTCATGGTTATATTTCAGAGAACCGGTTCAAAGAAATGTGAACACTGGTTGGGGGTTCTAAGAAGGATAACCCTAAATGGGAGCATGACAGACACCGTGGTCCAGGAAATAAGGGGGAATCCCGTGGTGTCTACTATGCTTTCAGAAATCCTATGCAGTCAGGGAGATTCCTTCAGATTTTTGCATGATGAGCAGGTAGTTGTAAAGGGTCGTGGTGTCTACTATGCTTATCAGAAAAGTGAGTGCATTTGTGAAGCTTCCTGCAGAGTTTCACATGATGAGTAGGTAAATGTGCTGCTTGTCCATTTACCAATTAGTTATATAGGAGAGCACACAAGCAACAGACCACACATCTTGTGCTAATTTCCATGATAAGTTTTAGCGCATATGAACAAGTTATAGTGCCAGTTAAGTTATGAATAGAAATTGAGTTGCTTATCATTGAGTAAAAGACGTTCCTTTAGAGTATTTATAGTTTTATACTAATACTTTATCAAGGTGATATGCTGAAGATTTGTGATTATCACAGTATGGCCTTTACATTGCTTCTGTATGATCTGACCTGTTGAGCTCATCACAAAGACCATAAAAATTGGCTCTATCCCTGATGTCCAATAAAAAAGGGGAACTATAGCCTCAGATCGAAAAAGTTTCTTTTCCTATGTGATTTTGCAGCGGGACTTGCTTATGGAGACGTTCGCTCTGGGTCAAAGCTTAAGAGGACTGATGCTTTTGACCATTTAATTAGTGTTTAGGTATGCCCTCCTCTCCTTGCCCTTCAGCTGGAATCTCTGATAAGGTTGTAATTTGCTGGTGCAGTGTTGCTCTGCTTTTATTTGGGGATTTCTCTGGGATCTAATTTTGAACTGTCAAAACTGGTTTGTTGGGTGCCGGTTGGTTTAACATGATGCTATAATGCCGTAGAGAGAGATATGTTTTTCCAGTAGAAGTGGCCGGTTAGTTAATTTGAGATTTGTGCCTTTTGTTCTTCAGGCCGACAGTTAAAAGTTGCATTGGCTTGTAAAAAACTTCATGTGACTGGACCAGTAGGGGGAGGATAGCTTCATATGGAAAATAATTCTCCATGGTGGGAAAATTTGTTATTTGACATGATTATATACAGAGATACAACTAGCAGTGTTTAAATATGGGTTCATCTCAACCTATGATTCCTATGTATATAATTTTTGGGGCTAGAACTGCGGCCACTGCCCACCACCATTACAAGTCAATGATAGGAGCTCCCTGGATGTACTCATGCATGCTTTGTCAGATCCTTTTCTTTTGAATCGATTGATGAACTGATGGCATCTCAGGACTAACTACCCCGTACGTGTACTCCACTAACTAAGGAAAGCTCGTGAATATTTCAGCCTTTTTGTCGAAACGCTAACCAAAATCACTGAAATTCACTAAATTTAGGTGGTTTCGGTTGGTGATGAAAATTTTCTGAAATTGAAAGTGAAAACCATAGAATACTGAAGGTGTTTGCAGCCTGTAATTAGCGCCCTACATAGCATCAAGCATTGAGAGAGGGCATTTAGATGATTTTAGATTTTACGACTTCGTATCTATTTTCTTAATCTCTAAGCATTTACACAGGCGACTCGCATTGTAGATGCTATTAGCCTGCTGCTGCTATCGTCCCTCTGTACACACATGCACATTTGACTGATGAAGAAAATGCCTCAAATCATCAAACCCCTGATTATGTGTTGTGCTCTTGCAAGACTGAAACTGACACATTCTCTTCTGGATGTTAATGATGTTCGATTGCATGTGGTGGTTGTGTCGTTGAAGCTCACATGATCGAGTGTTTATGCACAACTGAAGTTGGCACATTCAGTTCTTCATATATTGAACAACTTTCAAAACTTATGAAAGCAAAGAGCAGGCGAACCATCCTCTAGGCTCTACTGTACCTCCCATTGATTTTTTTACTTCCAAAACTTATAATGAACACAACAGGTTCCAATGCAATTTCACTTGACAGATGTTGTTATTTAGGTTTTAATCATACTATATCAGCTTCAAAGTTTATTTTTACTCTCAAGTAGTCAATATCTGAGCATGAACACTCAAACTATTGCAGGGGGAGGATTTCCACAGTAACCCTGGGCTGGTTAACCTATTTGGAATAGAATTCCCTGATTTGAATATCAAGCATTCACAAATGCAGAATACATTGTCTCGAGGTACAATCCCACTTGATTCTCAAACAATCACTAATTCATGAATTGCAGTAGGGTGAACCCAAGATGTCCGGAGCCTCTCTTGTGAATCACATTGCTTACAATGATTTCATGATTGAGATCTCGGGATTAACAGTTGTATTTCTTGGAGGAGAACAAGATGCATCTTTTAAAGGTGTGACTGTAGAAGTTTAGCTAAATAAACAGAATATATCTACTGCAAGTTGATATATAGAAAGTGGATTTTTGCATAGGTTTTGTATTATATATATAGTTAAGTCGGTACTTCCTTTTCTTGCTTTGGAGTGATTGTTTTGCTTGACTCAGCATCCCTATGGTTCTGAGAGGGGCTGGGTGGCTAGATACAGAGGGCCTGGGTGCATGTGCTCTAATATATATTTTCTTTTGGGGAGGGTCACCTGAATGCACTATTAAGAGGTTCACTCTTAACTGTTCTTGCGGAACTAAGCCATCAGGCTACTATATATGTCCGTTGATTTAATCACCGTTGTCTGTGCTAGACGTTCACAGATCTGGATGCCTTTGCTTGCCAAATAAAATATGAACAATAATTATGTTAGGAAGTTACACTAGCTTTGACGATCCGATCATTCATGGAATGTTTTCCGGCATTGCCAACATATTGAGTACTTCAGTTGTAAGTCTGTAAGCAGTTCTCTTTGAAAGAGAAAAATGCACACATGCTTCAGTGAATGGCCACCCCCTTCTATTTTAGTAACACTGCACTTCTTAGCAGTACTTGCTAATCAGTATGGTTATTGGTCTATAATCTTATTGTTTCTACATTAATTCTTTGTACGTAGGCCGGATCAAGCGCATCGCCGATGCCACGATCGCCGGTCTGCCGTGCTGCTCCTCTCATGTGCGCCCTCGATGCTGACGCCGTCCTATTTTCCGCAGCCACCGCCGTAGGGCTCCGCGTCCACGTGCCCCTTCGAACCTACTGGATGCAATCTCGCATTGCGCTGTCATCCGCACTGTCTGGCACCACCTATGGACACAGAACGACGGATCAAGGTTTAATGACTTTGATCAGGCAAGATACATTCTGCCCGCTCATCTCCCCGTGTTGCCGTTGGTAAGTATGGTGGTATTCTCCATGCTTCTTTTAGTGCTTCTCTCTAAATTCGTTGGGATCCAATTTTGTTCCTGCAAAAGTTGCTTGTGTTCTGTATAGGTGTACGGTTTTCATGTTAACTGGAAAGTACCAAAGTTATCTATCCTAGCTGCATCAAACTACAATTTTCTTGTTTTATTAATAATTTAATATGAGATATACAAGAAAGTGCAGCGGGCATGGCTTGTACTCATGCTTGAGGATATTTGGCTTAGGCTCCTGGACTGTGTCATGGCCACACTGAAGACGGGACACTTGTGGTTATCTTCATATGGCATTGGTGGTCAGAGAAACCAAACAAAGCTGGAGTGAAAGGTCTATGAGTTTCAATACAGAACAAAGGGTCTACGAGTTTCAATACATTGTCGAAAAATTGTGCCAAACATGAAAGTTGATTTCAGTTCCTTCATCCTTCTAGAGCATAAAAAAAATATGATGCTTTGCTTGAAAAAATTATGGATTAATTCTGGAAAGCATTAAGTTTCCATGCATGCTGATACTGATCAATCCATAACTCTAAAAACATGATACCCTCTTTCACATGCTTCATATAAGTTATGCACATGCCATCTCGCTAAGCACTGATAACATGTTTCGTTTAACAGATCATCTGAGATTTGCATAATTGTTTTGAGAATGTGCAGGGCAGCATCGACACCGGCCTTGATCGGTGTCGGGGCAATGGTGAACCAATGAAGAAGCTTAAGGCGGCTCAGGTAGGGTGGCACACGATATTGACATCGGCCACGACCAGCGTCGGAGGATGGGTCATTGGGACGGAAGGAGGAAGACAAAGAGGAGGAAGAAGACGATGATCACAAAATTTTAACACTGATAAAAAACATGTGGTCGATGCATAGTTGCTCTTGTAGTATCTGCTAAAGAAATTCATAAAATATGATATATATTCGTACGACTTCACTCATGTCACTTAGTCATCAGTTTGATTTATTTTCCTGTATTTTGCCCGTGGCAACGCACGGGCATTGTACTAGTCATGTAGAGTTGTCGTTTGTGCTGTACACTCTATACTTCTGTCGTACAATAGATTGATCTTGTATTATTTACATCATTTGTTCCTGGCTGTTGTAGTGTCCTTGCCACTTAAACATGAATATATTTTTCAATAAAAGTTAGCGGAATAAATTTTACAGATTTCATTTCTGTAGTCCAATGCATAGACGGAGCTGTTCTTTTTGATTTTGCATCTGACAAAAAAAACAAATTAGCAACACCAAAAATCTATCTATATCTATCACTACTCGAAACAGAGAATTTGCCATCAGCCAACTCTTTGGCATCTGCCAGCTGATGGCAAAGAACGTCTTTGCCATCTGCTTATAAAAAACAGATGGCAAAGAACTGACAGACTGCAAAGAACATGATTGCCATCAGCCAATTCTTTGCCATCTGCTGGTGGATGACAAAGATTCTTTGCCATCTGCCAGCAGATGGCAAAGAGGCAAATCCTGTGGCCGTCAAGCGTGTAACGGCGTACCAGCCCCACCTCTTTGCCATCTGCCAGCAGACGGCAAAGATTCTTTGCCATCTGCTGGCAGATGGCAAGAGATGGGGTTATTTTTATCCAGGTAAAAAAACTGTGGGGTTATCCCCTCCCTCTCTCTCCCCACCCATCCAGGTAAAAAAAACGACCTTTCGCATCTCATCCACACACCGAACAGCCCCGTCGATGGCGCTCTAGGCTCGCCCGCCGCACCCTGTCGCCGCCCGTCGCTCCCCCGCCCTGTCGCCGGCCGTGTCACTCCCCCGCCCCGTCGCCGGCCCTCCCCCGCCCCGTCGCCGGCCCTCCCCCGCCACCCTGTCAACCGGCCCGTCGCTCCCCGCCCTGTCGCCGGACGCGTCGCTCCCCACCACCCCGTCGCCGGCCCCCCCCCAGGGCGGACCCAGACTGAAAATTAACCGGTGTCCACATAGAAGAACACATCAAAAAAACAATGAACCCACACACTAAATCAATGATTATCCTAAGCAAGTGTAGATTGGACCCGGTGCCAGTGACACCGGCTAGCTGTATGTAGCTACGCCCCTGCCTCCCCGGCCTAACTGTGGGTCAGGCCGGCCGCTGCCGGCGCCAAGCCCCCAAGAGACGCCACGACCTCCACCGAGCAGGAGCAGCAGCTCGCCTCCTCGTGGCGCGGCGCCTATGAGAGCCGTCGCCGTCACCATCGGTGTCCTCGACGGAGGCGCAAGATCCCGCGGCGCTGCGCGTGGGGATCATCGGGTTCGGCACTTCGGGCAGTTCATCGCCAGGGGCATCCAGCGGCAGGGCCACGCCGTGCTGGCCACCTCCAGATCCGACTACTCGGACTACTACTCCGCCCACGGGATTCGCTTCTTCAGGTGACCAGCCATGCCAACCAACGAACCTATCTTTCTTTGATTCCGGTCGGGATGCAACTGCAAGGGGATCGATTGATCATGCTGTGAAATGCTGACAACAACAGAAGCTTGGAGGCGCTGTGCGAGGAGCAGCCGGACGTGCTGCTGGTTTGCAGCTCCATCCTCTCCACGGAGTCCGTCGTCCGGCCATCCCCTCGCCAAGCTCCGCCCCGACACCATCGTCGCCGACGTGCTCTCCGTCAAGCAGTTCCCCCCGCAACCTCCTCCTCGAGGTACTTACATCAACTACAAATCTTCAACCCAAACTGTACTTACCATTGATGATCACACCAGTACCAATACCACTATTTCTTCTCGTGCAACTTGCACGGGCTAGCTATTTTCCTAAACAACAACAACAAATCATTCAGATGGTTTAGACTATAAGTAAATGGCAACAATGTTCAGTGTGAATATCAACAAAGTATAGTTAAACCTGAATGAGGCACCCTTTCATTTTTTTTCATGTTGACCAAGTTTATTTTTAGATTCTCTATTTTGACATTTGTTGAAAATAAGGTGAGATCCACCTTTTAATTTATTGAAAGGAGAGTGAATGGCCTCTGATGGATTAGTACCCCATTGTAGATAACAAAGGAGTATAGGTCAAAACATCCTTGAAGGAGCTAGCGAAGGTGAGTAGTGGCCATAACATGGCAAAAATGTGTCCTAGTTGGACTGAATACAAACAATCAATGGCCTATAAGACCCTATGATCTCTCAGCTCACCATGTATGCAAAAGGAAAATTAATCCATTAGGTTCATGACATTGCAGCTCATATTTTTTCTTATAAGAGGGATTATACAGTTTAATACCCTATGACTCCCAGCTCGGCATGTATGCAAAAAGAAAATTAATCCATAAGTTTCATGCCATTTCTGCTCATATAGTTTTTGATATAAGAGAGATTCTGGAGTTTAGTAGAACACGGCGTGCACAATTATGTGTTTTCCTGTTTTTTAGTACTATTTATTTTGATTTTACAGTACATGAGGGAGCATTTAAACTCTTGTGCAAAAACTTCCATGCTCGAAAGAAATAACCTATATTGCCTCCATCTGCTAACTTCTGACTGTTCTGATTTAAATTTATACCAACTCATGTAGCAAAAAAATATAAAAAACCCCCGTCACAGAACATAGTTCATGTCAATATCAACAACAGTAATATGAAATCCAGAGGTACATACAAATTATGATCCTTCGCAGCTACTGTTATTGTTCTGTAACAAACCAAGAATCGATTGAGCTGAATAATCAACAGATTTTATTGCTGCATGCAGAGCGGTGGCATAAGCACACTTGATGATTGCACCCTGTTATTGTTGACTGAACTTTGTTCTCTCTCTCAAATAATGTTATCACGAAGATTATTTCATTATGAATCTATGTCCTCTTCCTATAGCTTGTGTACCTGAACTCCCTGGGATAATATAGCACCTTGCAACATGTGTGATAGTTCAATGATTACTTCATCTTTATAGGCCCCAACTTAATGTCAAATCCATCAAAGAATGCAGCATATGCCCTGATCTCTTTCCTTTTTTATCTCCTAGGGTACTACCGCATCTGAGTAAATATGCATAACTAAACAACATGTTCACAGGCAGATTACAGACTCACCAGAATACTTCCCTCCAAAACAATTCAGCTATATGAATCAAACAATATGATTTGTTTTTGTCTTGTCATACATATACCAATTGGTTACCCATATCCATGCAAATGTCTCTTAATTGGAATGGAAATTTAACACACTTTTGATTCGAAAATTGAAACAAAGCAAGGCTGAGCACCTCGTGAATTAGTTAGAATGCTTCACAAATCCTGTAAGTTGGTGAACTAAATTACGACTACTACTAATGCATGAATAGCAGCAGATGGTAGACCTTTTTGGGAAAATATATTTGATGCATCTTTATAAAAAGTTGAAATGTCTTGGATGGAAGTTCATCCCAGCAGCTGGGTAGAAGTCAACACATACAAAGCAATCTGAAAGAAAACCTGCATGTGAACTCATCTAGGTTTCAGTACTGATATGTCCCAAACTCCAATAACAGTCAAGAAGGCGGCGTTGAACTGGTTGGTGAAAATCATTGTACCTTGGCTACCTTGGGTGAGTTTGCATGTAAGGTTCACACACATGGCAATAATGGTGTTTATACTTTCCCAGACTTTCATGATCAAGCTTGATACCACCTGACACGGAAGTATATAAAAATATGATTTCAGCAAGGTACAATCAATATTACGCAAGAGACATGCCATGCATATATATATATATATATATATATATATATATATATATATATATATATATATATATATATAATTTATTTTCTTAAGGCAATAAAATTAAAATACCGTCTATACGTATACCTTTTGAGTTGAAGCCTAGTATCATTGTCCTAATAAGTTAGAAGCTTATGCTAATTTAGCATGAGGATAGACTAAATTTTCAGTTTACACACGTGATGCTTATGCCTGTCAGTGCATGTGCTGAAGCAGCTAAACCAACATGTTCAACCTAGTGTTAAAACGTACAGTGGAATCACGTGGAGGATCTTCCGCATCTTTTCCCTATATAAGAAGTCAACTACAGTATGGCGCATTCAGTAAAGTATTTGAAAATAAGTGACATGCACATCGAAGTTGTGTTTGCTTCATGCAACTACATGGATATACATTATAGCAATCTCACTACAGAAAAAACATTGTAAGCTGTGTATGTTTCATACACGGCAAAAGCTGTTTCAAACTCGGCGAACTGCACGCCAAGTGTTACACTCGGCGTATAGCAGACAACTTACAACTGGTCGGCTTAGTTGATTGATAGACTAAAACCCGCATTAAAGAAAATGACTGCACGTACGTCACCATCATCATAGTTATCATGATCAATCTCCTAGAAAAGTTGGCAAATTGAGCAGAAGAAAAGTTGGCAAATTGAGACTAAAACCCGCTTTGTTTCGTTTGTTGGTGCTAACTAGAGTAGATGACAACATTAGCATGCACAAGCCTCAGGCCTCTGCTTCGCCATGAGTGTACATGAAATAAGAAAAGCAGCTCTTATAATTTGCAAAAAATAAACAAGAATGGAGTGGCTGCGTAGCATGTTTCGGTGTTGCGGCCAGGCGAACACTCTGGTACGTGGGCACCTGCTAATTAATTCCGTCATTAGCCCTCGTGAATGGTGCGGATGATGGTGGACACCCCACGTGTCCACTTGCATCTTGACTTCCTCTGCACCCATCATCGTGACTTCTGACATGGTTTCGTCTACATGATGAAATTAGATGCTACTCCTTGCGTTTCAAAATAGTTGACAGTCGAGGGTAGAAAGAACTCACAGACATGATCTATATTGACAACTTTAGTTTGGACAGAGATGAAGTAATCAATTTTGGACATGTGGATGGCATTCAAACATGTCGGTTGCTAAACTGAATCAAGAAGGCCACAACACATAAAAATTGTAAACTATGGCAAGGAGTTTGTAATATCTGCTTATTTGGATGAACAAACCGGTGTGTCCACGTCACACAGACACGACACCCCCGACACCCGACACCTTGTCGGCCTCCTGTTGACCGAAAAGGTGCTCTTCGGCCTTCCAGAGGCCGACGGGGTCATATATTTGTGAATTATGAGTTTCATTTGAACGGTCATTAGTTACTAGTCTTCACATTTGAGTTGCATCATGCTAACGATACATTGGAAATAATCTTTGGTGCAGCGTCACTCCCGACAAGCATCGACTGATCCTTCGCCGTCTGCCACTGGCGCGACCGGTCCTACACCTACACCTACACCTACACCTCTGTGATGACGGTAAGTTTCCCAAATGTTTTGCTTAATAGAGTTTTGTTGTGATGCCATGTTGTATCTACACATATCGTGCATAATGTGTGTATGTTTGAAATGTATTGTATGTGTGGGATTCGACACCTAGTCGTGTGCCTTTGGTAGCCTTCCATACAGGGAAATGCCTCCTAGTGCTTCCACTGAGCCATGGTAGTTCCCTACTGCTCCGGAACACATGGATTGACCGGCATGTGTCCTTCTTTGCTCCTGTGTCACCGAAGTCCTTGTAGCTTGCTACGACTTGGTTGCACTCGCTGATGACCGACACGTGCATTGCTGGGTCATGTATGCCTGTCCCTGTACGTTTGTGCCACCTTGGTTCTATGACTAGTCATGTCGGCCCGGGTTCTCTGCCATATGGATACTATCGACATAATCATATACTTAGCATTTTTTCCTCCAAAATGACTCAATATGCTTAGCTAGCTCAAAAATGACATAATAAGCTTAATTAGCTCCAAAATGACATATTTAACCTAGGATAGCTCTAAAATGACCTATACTTAGCATTTTTCCTCCAAAATGACTTAATATGCTTAGCTAGCTTAAAAATGACATATTTAACCTAGGATAGCTCTAAAATGACCTATACTTAACATCTTTTCCTCCAAAATGACTTAATATGCTAAGCTAGCTCTAAAATGATATAATATGCTTAAGAAATTACATATTTTAGGTCCTAAATGACTTCATATGCTTAGCTAGCTCCAAAATGACATAATAACCTGACTTAGCTCCAAAATGACCTATATATTTAACCTAGGCTAGCTCTAAAATGACCTATACTTAGCATTTTTCCTCCAAAATGACTCAATATGCTTAGCTAGCTCAAAAACTACATAATAAGCTTAATTAGCTCCAAAATGACCTATTTAACCTAGGATAGCTCTAAAATGACCTATACTTAGCATTTTTTCTTCAAAATAACTTAATATGCTTAGCTAGCTTCAAAATGACCTATTTAACCTAGGATAGCTCTAAAATGACCTATACTTAGCATCTTTTCCTCCAAAATGACTTAATATGCTTAGCTAACTCCAAAATGACATATTATGCTTAAGAAATGACATATTTTAGCTCCTAAATGACTTCACATGCTTAGCTAGCTCCAAAATGACATAATAACCTTACTTAGCTCTAGAATGACCTTAGCATGGTTTACACCAAATGACTTAGTATGCTTAGCTAGCTCAGAAATGACATAATAACCATACTTAGCTCCAAAATGACCTATTTTAAAGATATAAGTTGCATCATAATAATCTTCACATTTTAGTTGCATCATAATAATCTTCTTCTTCTAGTCTTCTTCTTCTAACTTTCTTCTTTCCCATTTTACAGATTTGCTTAAGATCACGGAAGTTTGGGTTGATGGAGTGCTTGTATTTAGTTTTTGTTTTGACCTTGTGAAACTTGCTACCTATGGATGAAACTGTGTAATATTGATGAAACTATGTATATGTACGGATGAAATTGCTACTATTGGTAACATGTATTGGATATATGTGTTCATGACTATTGGTAATATGTGTTGAATATGCTATATTGGTCATATAAATATATTTGTGTTTGATTTTCTGTGAAAATGAATTGATATAAGAAAAAACCAAAATTAAATGGGGCAATATAGTCACTTTGCCATCTGCTGGCAGATGGCAAAGAGCTTTGCCATCAGCTGGCAGATGGCAAAGAGGCTACGTGTCATCTACATGTAAAATTTGGGCTGGCCTATTTGGGCTCTTTGCCATCTGCCAGCAGATGGCAAAGCTCTTTGCCATGTGCTGGCAGACGGCAAAGCATGCAGCCTTTGCCATCCGCTGGCGCATGGCAAAGAGCCTGCATACTTTGCCATCTGTTGGCAGACGGCAAAGAGCCTGCAGCCTTTACCATCTGCTGGCTGACGGCAAAGTATGCCGTTAGCCTTCTAACGGGGCTAACCCCGTTAAGACGCTTTGCCATCTGCCAGCTGATGGCAAAGCCACAGGCTCTTTGCCATCAGCCAGCAGACGGCAAAGAAGCCTTTGCCGGCAGGGTTTCAGACAAACTGTTTGCCATCTGCTGGCAGATGGCAAAGCCTTTGCCATCCGCCGACCATGCCTTTGCCATCTGCCATGGCAGATGGCAAAGTGCCAGATTCCAATAGTGTATCTATCTATCTATACCTTCTTCTATACTAATTAGGGACTCCTTAGAAATTACCATGATAATCAGTAATTAGGAGCCGTTAATCTGGTGAGATCAAATTATTACGGCGCAGGTTAACCCATCCCTTTGTAATAAAAGAAAAAAACTTTTATACCCCTCTTTGGAAAATGTTTTCACGTGCTGCCTAAAGAAACTCCACAACAGGCACGTCTTCTCCACCTTAGGTTTTAGGTACCGTAATCTATCCAATATATAAGCGCAATCCTCATGTCATGGCTGCCTCATGTGTTCCTTCATTAATCCTTCGCCTCTCCTATCTCCTCCATGAAGGGCCTTCCCAAGTGCTTCTCCCGTCCTTCACTGTCTATAATCGCCCCCAACGATTATGTCTCTTAGTACAGCCGTCATCTCCATGTGCCTCGGTCTTCGTGTCTCATTGAATCCTCCTCTGATCGATCATGGTGTTAGAGCCTCCGATGTCTTCTGTTCCTCATACCATGCGCAGATGTGGAAGATCAATCAAGTCAAGCAAGGATGTGAAGGAAAAAGAAGTTAAAAGCTACCACCGCGGGCATTGTGGCCAACTGTCGGTGTCAAAACCGGCGGATCTCGGGTAGGGGGTCCCGAACTGTGCGTCTAAGGCGGATGGTAATAGGAGGAAGGGGGACACAATGTTTACCTAGGTTCGGGCCCTCTCTATGGAGGTAATACCCTACTTCCTGCTTGATTGATCTTGATGATATGAGTAGTACAAGAGTTGATCTACCACGAGATCGTGGAGGCTAAACCCTAGAAGCTAGCCTATGGTATGATTGTTGTTGTCCTATGAACTAAACCCTCCTGTTTATATAGACACCGGAGGGGGCTAGGGTTACACATAGTCGGTTACAATGGGAGGAGATCTACATATCCGTATCGCCAAGCTTGCCTTCCACGCCAAGGAGAGTCCCATCCGGACAGGAGACGAAGTCTTCAATCTTGTATCTTCATAGTCCAACAGTCCGGCCAAAGGGTATAGTCCGGCTGTCCGGATACCCCCTAATCCAGGACTCCCTCAGTAGCCCCTGAACCAGGCTTCAATGACGATGAGTCCGGCCCGCGGATTGTCTTCGACATTGCAAGGCAGGTTCCTCTTCCGAATACTCCATAAAAGATTTTGAACACAAGGATAGTGTCCGGCTCTGTAAAACAAGTTCCACATACCACCGTAGAGAGAATAATATTTCCGATCTGCTGACATATTTGATATCATGACATCACGCCATGGCTCGGTTATTATCGAACCGTTTTTCTCGACCAGCCTTGGCGCATATCGCGAGGCGGTTTCCTTGGCACGTCCTGTCAAAGCAGAGATCATGTCCCCTTATCACGGGATTCTCATCAATACAGGCGTGGGTAACCCAACCGCGCCATCAATCGCGACGCTTGGGGAATAAGAGAGTTAACCAGGCTAGTGGGGGCGTATAGTTTCATCCGCCCTTATAAAGGGATAAGAGTTCGCCTTTTCACCCACGCCTTCTTCCTCTTTGCCTATCCATTCTCGCGCACTCGAGCTCCAATGCCCAAGTTCGCACCTTTCTCCTCACACCGCCCCGATCATGTCCGGAGCGGGAGGAAAGTGGATGAGATCCTCCATTACGGAGGAGAATATCAAGAAGCTGCGGGGAGCCGGATACTTGGACGCGGACATCGCGCACCGGCTGCCAAATGCGGGGCAGATCGTCCCTACTCCAGAGCCCCATGAGAGGGTCGTTTTCCTTACCCACTTCATCCACGGACACCCCCGCCTCCCAAACCTTGCCAGCAGCCTCCTAGTGCACCCACTCTTCTAACCCGAGCCCCAATTTGACATTTGCATCCCTCCTCGGTGAGATCCATCACCACCCGAACCACCGTCCGCCGGAGTGGAGGCCGCCGTCGATGTGGTGCTCGCCGACGACCAACTCCACCACCCACAGGCGCGGGAGAGCACCGTGAGTCTGTAGGTACCATCCCCTCCCCCTACCTCGTCGTGGATCGACACCGGCGACCACCCCGGTCCTCGGGCGCTGGTGTGCTTTGTTTTGATTTTTAAACCTGACGGCTGGGACCCCCTCGTCAGCCTCTCCTCTCTATTTCAAACCATTTTCTGTTGGCGCCTTTGGCCCGGGTGCGTTTTCTCCTCTGGAAGGCGTATTCCAACCGAAGCGTTTTCTGTTTTTATAAACTAGCCCCTGGAAAGTTTCTGTTTCATCACAGATTAGTCCCTGGACTAAAACCTTCATAACTTTTAAACAAAATATGATTTTGAGTTGATTCTTTTTCTGTCATCTTTATTTTTCTATGTACTTTATTATCATATTTATTTGAAAAATATTTGGAGCAATTTTTATGAACGCACGGTATTCACGTTAGTATCCGATTTTTTTATACCGTAGATACCGAAGGAAGTGACGGAACCGCAAACTTCGCCGAGCTAGACTCCGACTACTCCGAACCAGGCAAGCATGTTTGAACCTTTGATATGATGAGTGTTTTTCATCTTTGCTTGAGTAGTTTTCTCATGGCATGTTTATATAAGCATTAGTGAATGTTATATTGCATGCAAGGCAAGCTACAGGTGAGCTTCGAAGTTTGATGTGTTCATATGATGGTGAGAAAACCTGATCATATGGTGGCATGATAGGTTGTAAGCTAGTATTGTTGAAGCATGCTAGTCTTATGTCAACCGTGTAACTCCATTGTTAACGTGGATCAAGTCTTGTTCCCATTCGCCCCCTTCCGTGCTACCACATGTTTTCTGCAAAGAATGCGGTTTAGTAAGTTGCAAACCTCTCTCCTTGTACACACCAAATAGAGGGGCCGTGATGAGGGTTCCATGGCCTTGGATTAAAGCCCGTCATCCCGTCAGGGGGCATGGGTGTTTCTGGTTGGGACCGAGAGGGGGGCACCCCTTAGAGCGCGCGATATAAATTTGATCCCATGCTATTCGAGGTTGTGGCCTCCCCGTCCTCAAGTTTTTCTTGAACGTTGCCTAGGGTGATTCCTGGCAGCGGAATGTGGAATGGGTGTGTATTGGTTAGATGTGTTTCTACTAAAATACTGTAAACGGAACTAGTCCTTTGTGACTACTGAAATCCGTTGGCTGTGGATTAACAATGCAAACTCTGCAGAGTCATAACCATTCGAGTAACCATGTCCATGGTCAAGGACTTTGATCAACATATCAGTGTCAGTCTCCGTGTCAGTCTCAGTATCAGTCTCAGTGACAGTCTCTGGAGAATGAACATGAAACCGAGAATGGTAAACCCGGATGAATGTTATTCCGGTGGATGGACTAACCGGTTTATTATTATGTACTAAGTATTTCCTTGGGATGATTTAAATTCATGAGCTACTTAAATTCGAATGACGAAATATAAGCCCTTTATGTGATGTCGCTCAGACGTCCGACTGTGGGATTCTTGTCATTTACTTTTGATATAAGCCCTTTATGTGATGTCGCTCAGACGTCCGACTGTGGCATTCTTGTTATTTACTTTTGATATAATCCCTTTATGTGATGTCGCTCAGACGTCCGACTGTGGCATCACTACAAAAAAATACACTTCCGTGATGATACGTGTTTGTCACAGTAGGTCGCTTTTTTTGTCATGCATGTACATCCATGACAAATTTATGACAGAATCAAGATAGTCATACCTGTGCTGTCGTAGAAGTGTTCCATGACATTACCAAAATTATCATCACGGAAGTGTCCACTTCCATGACAATAAATCGCGCGTCACAGAAGTGCTTTCGTCAAGGGTGACCGACACGTGGCATCCACCGTAACGGAACGCCGTTAAGCTATCGGGTCGGGTTTTGGATCCGATAACCCGTTAATAGCCTCGACCAATGGGGATTTTCCACGTGTAAAATCATCATTGGCTGGAGGAGACACGTGTCAACTCATCCAATGGGCGAGACGCGCCTATGATATTTTGACACGTGGACCGGCCCATCAAGTTTAAATGGCCTGGCCCAACTTAAGGCCCACAAGATTTTGCGGACCATAATGGGCCGGCCCAGCTAAAGGCCCACGAGATTTTGCGGACCATAATGGGCTAGCCCAGCTAAAGGCCCACAAGATTTTGCGGGCCATAATGGGCTGGCCCAGGTAAAGGCCCACAAGATTTTTTTGTACCATAATGGGCCGGCCCAGGTAAAGCCCACAAGATTCTTGCGGGTCATAATGGGCCGGCCCAGCTAAAGGCCCACGAGATTTCGCCGATATTAATGGGCCGGCCCAGCTGTAGGCCCACAAGATTTTGAGGACCCTAGTAGGCCGGCCCATTAACTTGCTGCCATGTTTTGGGCCAAATGCCGGCCCATATTTGATCTGGTCCATTAATGGCCTGCCACGCTCCGGGCCTAATAGTGGCCCATATGAGATCCAGCCTGTTAAAAGCCTACCACGTTCTGGGCCAAATTACGGCCCAGATTAGGTCCGGCCCTTTAAGAGCCTCTGGGCTCAATTATGGCCCATATCAGATTCGGCCCGTCAATTGGACACTATGCTTTTGAGCCCACTTGCTAAAGGCCCACTTAGTAATTCGGCCTGATATTAGTTTTGGCCTGGTAAGGGCCCGTTTAACATTTCAGCCTGTTAAAAGCCCGTCATATAGTTGGGCCTAACTACGACCCTGTTTGCATCCGGCCTGCTCGTAGCCGATATCTGATTGGGCCAAACAAGGACCGAGACAATTTTGGCCTGTTAAAAGCCCGTGATTTGATTCGCACAATCATGGGCCGGGGTTCATTTCGGGCTGCTGCGTAACTAGTATGAATTAAGAACAAACCTACTCTATACAATAAAGAAATTACGGCATAGTAACTTAGAATAAACCTACACTATACAATAAAGGGTTTAAGGTATATTACATCCACTGGGCATCGAAGTTCACCACCAGTAATCATAAAGCGCAACGAAGAAGCAGATTACAAAAACTGGGCACCATTGCAGCGTAACAAAATAATACTGAACCGAGACCACTTCCAAGACAGTTCAAGAAAGGTTAGCCTTGCGGGGAACTGCTGCGCAAGCTGCTGAGCAAGGCTGTGAGACCGGCCTAGCATGTCGGTCATAGCTTCCAGGTGTAGCTGTTTAGCGATGAGGTTCTCATTGGTGTTCTCCGCAATCTTTCTTAGAGATAGGACTTCAAGTCGAAGTTGAGTTACAGAATGCCTTTTTGCTAGAACTTGGGACTGAAGAAGTCGAACTGATTCAGACAACGAATTTTGTGAGCTTGTCTGACTGTTAGTCTCAAGTAACTTGAGCACTGCATCAAGACAAGACTTTGGGGTTGTCTCGCTATCTTCAAGATGTTTTTCCTTCTTTGCTGCAATATATGTTGGGTTTGTCTCACAGCCTTCAACAGACTTGTGCATGCCATCAGGCATATCACCCTGAAACAAACAGAGAGATGACAGGTTTTCCACATGTATAAACAAAGATGATAACTGTTCTGTCAATTCTATCCAATTTTAAATTAGAAAATAAAGAGTATGTTCAAAATATCAATAGCATAATTTGGCATTGTTCATAATGCGGGGAGCTTCACCACACTACTAGATTACCATGTCAACATAACAAGCATAGATGAAGGGCAAAGAAAATCATTATATCTATTTTGGATAATGTGCATGGCATGTTGTTCATATCATCAGCCACATCAGTAAGATAAAATAGGAGATGACAAGGTGCAAACGTGGGCTGCTTCACCACACACTGGATTATAGATCCACAAAAACAAGCATACATATAGGGACTATTAAGTAATGTGCATGGTATGAATAAGGAATTTGGTTTTACAAGTAAAACTTAGAACTTACGGTTCTTACGAACATGCATTTTGGTAGAAACAGCAAACTAAACATTAGTAAACGATAGGAAGTAGGAGCAAATTAAACAGCAGTTGAGGATAAAGGCTTTAGAAGGACTGACTTACATTAACAGTTAACACCAGATTTATAATGCCCTTCTCCATGTCAAGGGAAGGATAACTCAAGAATTTCAGCACAAAATCTTCTTCATAAGCATTGCCTGTACTCTACATTTTGTAGAGAGTAATTATAGATATGATAATACTGGAAGGGATAGAGGATAATGAAGATAAGATGCAGATTGATGCTACATAATCAACTACCAATCCCTGGAAGTACAAGCATTACAGGACAAAATGTACTGACAAGAGCAATGGGCTACACTTCTGCACTATCATTGTCTGTGTATTCTACTTGTTGGTAGATTAAATATAGATCTAATCTTTTTTTAGTAAATGGTGGGTGTCGGTGTCAAAACCGGCGGATCTCGGGTAGGGGGTCCCGAACTGTGCGTCAAGGCCGGATGGTAACAGGAGACAAGGGACATGATGTTTTTACCCAGGTTCGGGCCCTCTCGATGGAGGTAATACCCTACTCCTGCTTGATTAATATTGATGATATGGGTAGTACAAGAGTAGATCTACAACGAGATCAAGGAGGCTAAACCCTAGAAGCTAGCCTATGGTATGATTGTTGTGTATGGAGTTGATTGCCTACGGACTACAACCCTCCGGTTTATATAGACACCGGATAGGGTCAGGGTTACACAGAGTCGGTTACAATGGTAGGAGATCTTGAATATCCGCATCGCCAAGCTTGCCTTCCACGCCAAGGAAAGTCCCATCCGGACATGGGACGAAGTCTTCAATCTTGTATCTTCATAGTCCAGGAGTCCGGCTGAAGGTATAGTCCGGCTACCTGAACACCCCCTAATCCAGGACTCCCTCAGTAGCCCCTGAACCAGGCTTCAATGACGACGAGTCCGGCGCGCAAATTGTCTTCGGCATTGCAAGGTGGGTTCCTCCTCCAAATTCTTCATAAAAGTTTGTAAACACCAAGAGTAGTGTCTGGCTCTGCAAAATAAGCTTCCACGTATTGCCATAGAGAGAATAATATTAACACAAATCTAATCTGCTGATGTATTCCGCAGCGTGACATCACACTACGGCCAAGCCTTTATTTGAATCGTTTTCATTTCTCCACCTCAGCGTGTTTTGCGAGGCGGTTTCCTTGGCACGTCTTGTCAAAGCAGAGATCGTGTCCCCTTTGTTTACGGGATTCTCATTAATACGGACATGGGTAACCCAACCGCACTACTTATCACGGCGCTTGGGAGGCAAGCGAGTTTTACTAGGCTGGTGGGGACGCATAGTCGCATCCGCCCATATAAGGGGATAAGGATCCACCTTTTTACCGACGCCTTCTTCCTCCTTTGCCTATCGATCTTCTGCGCACCCGAGCTCCAGCGCCCGAGCCCGCACTTCCTACCTCAACCCTCTCCAACAATGTCCGGAGCGGGAGGCAAGTGGATGATCTCCTCCGTCACGGAGGGCCATGTCAAAAGGTTAAGGAAGGCCGGATACTTGTCCAAAGACATCGCGCACCGGCTTCCTGAGGAGGGGCAGCTTCTCCCCACCCCAAGGCCCCATGAGAGGGTAGTATTTCACCCCCACTTCCTCCACGAACTGGGTTTTCCACTCCACCCATTTGTCCGGGGGCTCATGTTCTACTGCGGCCTGGATTTCCACGATCTGGCTCTGAACTTCATCCTCAACATCTCGGCGTTTATCGTCGTATGCGAGGCTTTTCTCTGCGTCCGCCCCCATTTCGGCCTCTGGCTCAAGACCTTCAACGTCAAGCCCAAGGTGGTGCGCGGCAGCCAGGCGGAGTGCGGAGGCGCCATGGCGGGCAAGATGGCCAACGTCTTATGGCTCGAGGGTTCCTTCATGGAGACCCTGAAGGGGTGGCAACTGTGGTGGTTTTACATCACCGAGCCGCGCGATCCAAAATGGATCACAACCCCCAAGTTCCGATCCGGACCCCCCACGCGGCTTATGTCCTGGAAAGAGACGGGCCTGTCGTGGGGAAATGAAAAAGAAGTGACCGGATTGCAGACATGCATCCAGTCCCTGGTGAGCAAGCCGATCAAGCTTGTCAATGTAGTCCAGGTCATGCTCGTCCGCCGGATCCTCCCGTGTCAACAACGGGACTTTACTCTGTGGGAGTTCGACCCGGCGCAGCACCAAACCCTTAACAGGCTCTTCGGCACAACATATGAAGACGTCTGGAAGGTGCTAACCAAAGGCGTCGAGGCTCCCACATTCCCTTCCGAGGACCACGGATACAGCTCGCAGCGGCACGTTAGCGAGGTAAGCTATTTTTACCTTTTACATGATGTTAAGTTTTTTCATAGTTTGACTCTATGCGGGATCTAAACTCCCTCACCTTTGACAGGCTTGGTGGGCGAAGTCTGGATCGATTAACTGTCCGGTTCCCTTGCCCGAAGACCCAGCCCCTGCTCTCCTAGTGAAGGTGCTGGTTCCGGCGCCTTATGTGGTGCCAGAGAAGAAGGCCAAGAAGAAGAAGGCGACGGGGACTCGAAAGAGTGCCCGTAATGTGATGGTGTCGGACTCGTCATCCGACGAGTCCGAGATGCTCTCCTCCCGCGAGAACGAGGAGGAGGAAGAAGAAAACTCTCCCCCTCCAGCAGGGGGAGGAAAGAAAAGGAAGGCTGCCCCAACGGGGGAGGCCGAAGGGTCCAGGAAGAGGAAGACTCCTCCGCCGAACTACTCCCCCGACACTGAAGAGGACGAAGAGGAGTGGCCAGATAGAGCCAAGCGTCCGGCGAAATCGTAAGTATTCAGATATCAAAGTAACTCATGACGTTCCTTTGTTGCACAGCTTTCCTTAATGTCGAATCATAATTATGCAGCCCGCCCCCGGCCGAACTCAATGAGTTGTCGAGCGGTTCCCTGGATTCATCGGACGTGAACTCAGTTCCGCCCGCTGTCTCCCCCCGCACTGCGGACGATGCCGAAGTGGCGTCACAACAAGCTCCGGGACATGAGGGGGTGGTCCTGGAGGAGCCGCAAGGCGACCTCCCGGACCCCAGGAGTAAAGGGGACAAGACCCCCCAGGGCTCCAAGTCTGGCTTTGAGCCGGACACCGCGCCGGAATCTTCAACAGTTCCGGACCGCGGTAGGCGAACTCCTTCCAAGAGGAGCAAGCCTTCTGAGCCGGCGGCCTCCGTCCAACCGGAGGTGCCGGACAATCTGCCGGAGGTGCTTGACGGCGCCTCCATCGACGAGGAGCACCATACTATTATGAGTACGGTGATCCAGAAGGTTCAGTCCGCCAAGAGCGGACTGAGTGAAGCTTGCGCTAGCCTTTTAACAGGCTTCGAGGTAAGTAAAAAATATGTAAGAATATAACCGCATAGACAGTAGCCCCTGATGCTCTGTTTAGCGTTCGAAAAGAAAAGCCGAATAGAGGATCTATTAAATTTCGCAGGAGTCTAACAACAAAGAGTCAATATGTGTATGCAGGCTTCGCTGCTAGCCACCGCCGCACTGACTGCGGAGGTGGGTGCCCTGAAACTGGGAGTTGAGCGGGCCGAGCAAGAGCTCGGCCTTGCCAAGCGCCAGCTCAAGGAGAAAGAAGGTAAGAAATACCTTACAGAAAAAATGCCTATAGGAAGGCGCAATTGCAAAAAATGATAGGAGTATACTGCTTATTGTAGGGTCGCAACTGAGGTGGCGACCCTCAAGCAGGCGCTGTCCGAGGCCGAGAAGAAAGCAGCCATGGAGCGCGCCGAGCGGGAGAAATTTGAGGCGCAGGTCGGCGGGGTGCGGCAAGAGCTTCAGGTTCTCATGCAAAAACATGAGAGTTTGGAGCTCGACTCAAAGACGCGAGCGTCCGAGCTTGCTGCGGCCCTTAAAATGCCAAATCTGCCCAGGCCGAAGCCCAGAAGGCCCTCCAGGAATTGGATGCGGTGAAAAAGATAGCGGCGGGTAAGGCATTCTATATGCAAAGCAGACATATAAAAGTAAAATACTTGTTACTTACCCGAATTCGGAGCTCTCCAGGGGCATTCACAGATCTTCCCCGCAGCGTATCTGATTCCGCCGCATTCTACCGAGCCGAGGAAGGCAGCTCGACGGAGAAGGTGTTCTGGTCTCAGTACGCTGAGGCCGGACACCCTGTGCCCTTGAGCGACCAGCTGAAGCAGCTGGTCGAGCTCCACAAGGCTGCCGAACTGGCCATGAAGGGCTTCATAGTTCGGCTGTGGCCCGGAGAGGCCCTACCTGGGAGCTATTTCGGGCTGGTGCGACGGCTGGTGGAGGCCTGTCCGAGGCTTGAGGTCATCAAGCGCTCCGTCTGCATCGAAGGTGCCCGTCGGGCCCTTGCCCGTGCAAAGGTGCACTGGGGTAAGCTGGACGGTGAGAAGCTTGTGAAGGACGGGCCGCCGCCGGGGAAGGAGCATTGCAAGCCTGAGAACTACTACAAGGATGTTCTTGCAGGTGCCCGCCTTGTGGCGGATGAATGTACCAAGGATGTGATATTTGAATGAACTCGCTCGTGTTTATCCTGTGCGCTGAAAAATTGTTCATATGCGCTAAGCAATGCTTATTGAATTTAAAATATTACTTTCTATGCGGCCGTTTATCAAAAAATTGAGAGATGGCTAGTCGTCGGCTTCTACGCCCATGCCACTAGTGCTGGGGTGTTTGGGATAAACCCGAGCGCTCTTTTTCCCATAGTTGGGTCCTTTGAGGGAGGCGCTCAGCACAACGAACCAGGCAATCGGACTATAATGCTTGAACACTCTCACTTAGCCATAGAACTCTATAATTTTAAATTTAGGCGAAGCCCCTAGTTCGAAAGACCGAGTTCGGGGCGCTATCCACGCCTTGGCCGGACAAAGCTAGCTCCTCGCTCGAAGCGGCATAAGCCTTTAGGGACTCAAAAAACCTCTCGAACAGCGACCGGTCTCTCGCCACATCATGACAGTCAGTTTTAGCTTTCTCCACTGAGGTGCTTAACCCAGCTCAACCGGGGCACAATCGCAGTGGTTCTCCTAGTGCTACCTTAGCCGATAGAGCGGAACGTAAGGCACCAAAACATAGGAGCCGGGCAAACCCAACTATTGACCCAAATCATGATTCGGAGCCGATGCATATAGTGCTATAAGTTCGGGGTGCCGTACTTGTGAAAGTGTACGGGCTTCTCACACCATATTGAGGGGTACTGAAGCCCCTGGCGTGTTTGCCGTACCATGGTGTACGGGTGTAACATGTCATTTGATAAACATATATATGAAAAGAAAATAATGCAAAAAATAGACAAGAAGCTAAGCATTGTTTATAGAGAGGCTATTTATCAAAGCCGAACGATACAAATAGTGCGGTAAGCAAAAGATATTGGACTATTCAGTATGTCCTGACCAGGGGCAGGCCGCAGAATTGTATTTAAAACAGGTATACCGCTCGTAACAGAGACCACCTGGGAGTTCCATAATGCGACATGGCTTGTCTGCCTCCCTGGATCTTGCATCGTTTGTGCGGCAGTCGAATTGCCGAACAGGTCGTCCGAAGTGTGGAGTCCTGAAAGTAAGAAAAAATTAAAAAAAGAATCCGACAGCCCCTAGTACATTTTAAGCCGTATTTTGGGTGTGCCGTTATTGTGCCCCTTCCCCTGTGCCCATGGTATTTCAAGGGCGTAGTTATGTACGCGAGGTACTGGTTTCGCTATGTCGCGAAAGCTGGGGTTGGGGCCGCATTGCTACGCTTGCTCAGAGTGTGCCAGGCGGTCCTAATGTGGGTTACTCCGGGCGCGCTTGGCAGTGTCTGGCTTTTTAATGGACGGACTGGAGAATTGCCTGAGAAGGCTACTTTGTACCTCCGCTGCGAGAGGCGCCGTATGCTCCTCCGTACGGAGGGAGCGTTCGGTGTTTTCGTTGACCGTAATTACTCCTCGAGGGCCTGGCATCTTGATCTTGAGATATGCGTAGTGCGGTACCACATTGAACTTTGCGAATGCGGTTCGTCCGAGCAGGGCATGATAGCCACTGCGAAACGGGACTATATCGAAGATTAACTCTTCGCTTCGGAAATTGTCTGGGGATCTGAAGACCACGTCAAGTGTTACTGAGCCTGTACAGTTGGCTTCTACACCTGGTATAACGCCTTTAAAGGTCAAATTCTTGTGGGCTTAATCCTTGAGGGATCTATGCCCATTTTCTGCACTGTATCCTGGTAAAGCAGGTTCAGGCTACTGCCGCCGTCCATGAGGACTCTTGTGAGATGAAATCCGTTGATGATTGGGTCGAGAACCAATGCGGCGAAGCCTCCATGACGGATGCTAGTGGGATGGTCCCTTCGATCAAAAGTGATCGGGCAGGAGGACCATGGGTTGAACTTTGGGGCGACTGGCTCCATCGCGTATACGTCCCGTAGCGCACGCTTCCGCTCCCGCATGGGAATGTGGATTGCGTATATCATGTTCACCGTCCGCACTTGTGGGGGAAAGCCCTTCTATCCATTGTTGTTCGACGGCTTGGGCTCCTCGTCGTCGCTGTGCAACCCCTTGTCTCTGTTTTCGGCCCTTAACTTGCCTGCCTGCTTGAACACCCAACAATCCCTGTTAGTGTGATTGGCTGGCCTTTCGGGGGTGCCATGTATCTGGCACAAGCGATCGAGTATTCGGTCCAAACTGGACGGGCCCTGATTATTCTTTTTGAATGCCTTTTTCCGCTGACCGGATTTATAGCCTTTGAATCCCGCATTGACTGCCGTGTCTTCATTGCTGTCGCTGTTAACGCGACATTTTTGCTTATTCCGACGTGTCCTGCCACTTTTGTCCTTGGTATCCGAATTACCAGGGTTCTTTGATAAATTGTTACTGCGAGCCAGCCAGCTGTCTTCTCCCGCGCAAAAGCGGGTCATGAGTGTCGTGAGGGCTGCCATGGATTTCGGCTTTTCCTGTCCCAGGTGCCGGTCAAGCCACTTGTCGCGGATGTTATGCTTGAAGGCTGCTAGGGCCTCTGCGTCCGGACAGTCGGCTATCTGGTTTTTCTTTGTTAGGAACCGTGTCCAGAATTGTCTGGCCGATTCCTCTGGCTGCTGAATTATGTGGCTTAAGTCGTCGGCATCCGGCGGTCGCACGTAAGTGCCCTGGAAGTTGTCGAGGAATGCGGCTTCCAGGTCCTCCCAAGAACCGATTGAGTCTGTTGGCAAGCTGTTAAGCCAATGCCGGGCCGGTCCTTTAAGTTTGAGCGGGAGGTATTTGATGGCATGTAGATCATTGCCGCGTGCCATGTGGATGTGAAGGAGATAATCCTCAATCCATACCGCTGGATCTGTTGTGCCATCGTATGATTCGATGTTTACGGGTTTGAAACCCTCTGGGACTTTATGATCCATTCACTTCATTCGTGAAGCATAGCGGGTGTGCGGCGCCTCTGTACTGGGCTATATCACGACGCAGCTCGGAAGAGCTATGTCTGTTGTGTTCGGCCCGGCCGGATTTGTTTTATCCGGAGTGAAGATCATTGTCACATGCCGTAGGGCGCCTGCGCGATCCGTAGATCGATCTTGTTTGTCTTGCCTTATCCTCCAGTATGTCTTGCAGGTCGGGCGCATTTTCCCGTGCCTTAGTTGAGTGGAGTCGGGGCATGGCTTGGGTGGAGGGCCGAGAGGCCTCTCTATCGCGGCCGCGAGGTGGCCGGTCTGCCATGTCATGCGCTGGTGATGTAGGTGCTTCCTCCTCTGATCGGGGTAGCGGCCTGCGCTTCGGGTAACTCTTGGAGGGGCGTTCGAGTTCATACTCTTCGGCCGCAAGGACTTCAGTCCATCTGTCAGCTAGCAAATCTTGGGCAGCTCTAAGCTATTGCTACTTTTTCTTGAGGCTGCTAGCGTGGCTAAAAGCCTGCGTTTAAAACACTCTTGTTCGGTGGGGTCTGATGGTATGACGAATTCATCGTCCTCGAGGCTTGCCTCGTCTTCGGAGGGAGGCGTATAGTTATCATCCTCGACCTCTCGGTCTGCCGCTCTCTCATGAGGGCTGGCTTCTCCATCTTCCTGTGCCGAATCTTGCTGAGGTGGGTGTTCTTCGGTGCTATCCGGGGTAGTATTATCTCCTGTGCCGGAATCACCGTTTTTGCTTTGGCGGGATTTAGAGCGGCGCCGCTGACACCGGTGCTTTGGCTATTTCTTGGGGGCATCATCCCCCACTGTTCCATTGCCATCTCCATCTTTTGGAGTATCCACCATATATATGTCATATGACGAGGTGGCCTTCCAGCGCCCTACAGGTGCTGGTTCCTGTTCGTCTCCTACATCGTCGTCCATGCCGTCGATGTCTTCGGAGCTGAAGTCAAGCATGTCGGTTAGATCGTCGACAGTGGCTACGAAGTGGGTGGTGGGTGGGTTTTGAATTTCCTTATCATCCGTATCCCACGCTCGCTGACCGTAGTCCGACCAGGGCTCTCCTGATAAAGAGAGAGACTTAAGAGAATTAGGATGTCGCCAAAAGGCGAGTGCTGAAAGATGTCCGCGGCGGTGAACTCCATTATCGGCGCCCAATCGGATTCGATCGGCAGGGGCGCGGGGGGCTCGGAGTTCAGAGAGGAATCCGGCTCCTCAGAGTCATGGGCCATGCGGAGTGTAGGGCTGGAGTTCGGCTCGATTGCCTTTGAGATCGCAGCCCCTGAGGCAGCGTCCAACCATTGTTCCTCGATCGGCGCAGTAGGCTCCGAATCAATGGTCGAAACCGATGCGTGTGCGGCCTCCAAGGCGCTGTTCGGCAGCAGAGCTATATCATGCCCATCGAGACAGTGCGGCGCGCTTGGCTGTGGCTCGAATCCGTTGAAGATCAAGTCCCCGTGGATGTCAGCCGTGTAGTTTAGGCTACCAAACCTGACCTGATGGCCAGGGGCGTAGCTTTCGATCTGCTCAAGGTGGCCAAGCGAATTGGCCCGCGGAGCGAAGCCACCGAAGACGAAGATCTGTCCGGGGAGCAAAGTCTCACCCTGGACCACATCGTTGTTGATGATCAAAGGAGCCATCGGGCCTAAAGGCGATGACACAGAGGAACTCTCAATGAAAGCACCAATGTCGGTGTTAAAACCGGCGGATCTCGGGTAGGGGGTCCCGAACTGTGCATCAAGGCCGGATGGTAACAGGATACAAGGGACACAATGTTTTTACCCAGGTTCGGGCCCTCTCGATGGAGGTAATACCCTACTCCTGCTTGATTAATATTGATGATATGGGTAGTACAAGAGTAGATCTACCACGAGATCAAGGAGGCTAAACCCTAGAAGCTAGCCAATGGTATGATTGTTGTGTATGGAGTTGATTGCATACGGACTACAACCCTCCGGTTTATATAGACACCGGATAGGGTCAGGGTTACACAGAGTCGGTTACAATGGTAGGAGATCTTGAATATCCGCATCGCCAAGCTTGCCTTCCACGCCAAGGAAAGTCCCATCCGGACACGGGACGAAGTCTTCAATCTTGTATCTTCATAGTCCAGGAGTCCGGCTGAAGGTATAGTCCGGCTACCCGAACACCCCCTAATCCAGGACTCCCTCAATGGGCGAGGGAGATAAGATGCAGAATGCTACAAAATGAACCAATCCCTCTTCCCATAATACAAGAGTGTTTTGAACACTGGTGTACCGTACAAAACGTTCTTATATTATGGGACGGAGGGAGTAGCTGTTAATGTAAGTACAGTGATAGACCATGTTTAGTCCTTACAAGAGGACTGCAGAGCTAAACATCTTTAAAAGCATTGGGTTGATTCTAAATTTATGTAAGAGTCCATACGGATCTTATAATGTCCACCAAATGGACGATTACGAGGCTAACATGTGCAGTGATGCTACATAATCAAATAACTATGAAAGTAAGTATGGTCATACAGGGCAAGAGGTACTCACAAGAGCAATGCAGTGTGCAGTATAGTTGTGAGATTCTGTGGTCCCTTGAGAACGAATGTTCTTCTGCTAACAGTTTTCGTACAAGTGAGACATTAAGGAAAATGCAGAAATGTAGTTCAAATTGTGATGTGATATCATAGACAGTACCTTACGCTGCAGCCGAGACCAATGTGTAACAAGATTATTCCAGTCACCGTCGGATAAATGTAGCACCGGAGACTTTACAGAAATTTTGTTCAGAGCCTTGCCATTGAAGTGCGCTTGCCTCAGGTAGGAACGATACTTCATCAACGAGTGCTTGAAAAGCGCAACCAACCCTTGCTCGTCATCACAATCTAGTTTGCGCCTCACCTATTTAAAAGAATGAAATCTTGTGTGTTCTGTCAGAAGACACATATGCAGTAATGACCATGAATAACATTAGTACATTACTTACGCGTAAGTTGTGGAGGAAGACTGGAAATTGTTCCGTGTCTGCGGTATAATCTTTCCATGAAGGAAAGATGCACACAAAGTTCCTGACAACAACATAAACTTCGTCTTCTAAACTGGGAAGAAATGGAACAGGGGTCCTATTTGCTGCAATTGGGGCTCTCTCTGGTTCGAAAAGCGATTTGGCAACTGGATTTGGTGTACTCTTTGCTGGAATGGGGGTTTTGCGTCGTACAGCTGGTGCTATGTCAACTGGCATAATCATACTGTTTGCTGCAGTTGGGGTCTGCTAAGTTGGGGCATCAGAAATGACCAGTGCAGTAGGGCTAGAGTCTGCTAGAGTTGGGGTATTTTGTGGGTCAGGTGATATTGCAACTACACCTAATGGGCTATTTGATTTATCAAGTGCCACTACCTTTTCCAAATACTTTGCTTGTGCTCTTTCACGATCAGCAATCGCCCTCTTCCTTTTGAATGTCTGATACGCAAGAACATCATTTGAATGGATAAATATGGTATGATGACAGATGGAATATGTATTGAAAATGGGTAGGTAGGGCGTATTCACATACACGATGTGTAAACTAAGCTAATGGCAGTTCAACAAAGTAGAAGCAATGCAAAGCATCAGTTGCAAGATATGTGCGAGCAATGTAACCTTGGAAAGTTAGAGCAAGTACCTTGATGGGTGAATTAGATAGGGCATCTTCCTCTGACTCCCCCACTAGGGAGCTACATTGACTTAGGTCTCCCTCTAGCTCAGAATCACTGTTAGGATCATATTCTGAGCATGAATCTATAGGTGGAGAGTGTTTGCATTGCATTGCATCCAGACTTGATTTCAGTCCCTTAATGCCAAGTTTGACAGCCATGGCATTGTTCTGCTTTATTCTTTTCATGCGTGCAAGCTCATAATCATTATGATGCTGTTCAGAATCTGAGATTCATGAAAACATAAAAAGTAGTCAAATTATCTATGGAATGCATTGCGGTTTCAACTCGGAGAGTGTCTCCCTATAAACCCCTGCATATGCAAAGTTCACCTCCCCAACCGTGCTGACCAGACCACACACAGAGATACACACCTGAGCGGCGAACATGCATTTTCGAAACTAATTTAGGAACATTTAGCTGACCAATTAAACAACTCTATTTTAATAATATCAGATTCGTATTTGAACAACTAAGCTTGTTTAGCTTGATGGGTGGAGCAGTGTTACTATGACACGAAGCACGTATTCTGATCGTATAGTGATCATAAAAGGGGGAAACTCTAAGCATATATTTTTTTAGCAAAAGAGGGTTTCCCCTCTGATTTCTATTAAAGAAACCACCACGGAACCAACATGATCAATTAAACCCTAAGCATGATCAATTAAACCGTATTATGGCTGTGCCATGGCAGATTTGAAGCTGCAAACCGGAGAAATGATATTTAGCATCCATTGTTTGCTTCGAACTAAGAACTAAATTCTAAGAGCTGAAAAGAAAGTAGAGTAACCAAGTTAAGATCTATTTTCTGGTTGAGATCAAAAAGTTGAGGAGATATGAAGTACCACCTCTCTTGCGGCGCCGTGTAGGCATCGGGGGTGCGATGGCTGTCGGTGGCGTTGAAGCAGACCTGTGACGGTAGACGGGTGCATCGGGGATAAGTCCCGTTGCGGTGGAAGAGAAGGTCGTGTGAGCGGCCCCGGCAAAGAGGACGACGACGCCGATGAAGCGAGAGGACGCGATGCAAGGCTATTGGTCCGTCGCCGTGGATGAGAAACGTCCATCTCTAGCAGTGGACGACGTGGTCTTGGTAGGCGCTCTGGCATGGTGGAGGACGATGGCGATGGATGTGGTGGAGGATGGCGGCGATGGATGGGGCGACGGACGGAGGCTGGTGTGGGACTGGGGTGTTCTAGTGCCGACGGTGTATGAATGGGAAAATGGAGGGAGAGGTACGGGGAACCATGTTTTTGGGACGCGCATGTCTGAAATATGGGAAAGTTACGAACTTATCCCCCGTTTCAAATTTGGACGTCTCGTCGGTTGGGGATAGGACAGTAATCTCACATCTCCCAAATATTTGCCGGTAACTATTTCGGGCGAGGAGAGGGTGTTTTGCCTCCCACGGTTGGCGCCCACGATGTATGAACGGGGCTGACAGGTAGGGCGGTTGTGTCACGTCTCATGGAAGTTACACATCTGCCCCTATTTAAAATATTAGCCTACATTTATTTCGGATGAGGAGAGTTTGTTTTGCCGCCCAGGGTTGGCTCCCACCGTGTATGAATGGGGAATGGAGGGAGAAACAGAGGTCTTTCGGACGAGCTTGAATCAAATGAGTTTTGCCGCCCATGTTTGACGCCCACCGTGTCGGAATGGGCTCAGAGGCGGTCGTGTTATGTCTAATTGAAGTTACTAACCTACCCCTATTTAGAGCAGTGGAAATCGGGCCGATGGATTGTCCGTGTAATGGGTAGACAGTAATTTCCATCTCCCAAACACTTGGCTTCGGGCAGCCGATGTGGGAGTGGACATTTTGCTATTTCTTTCAAATTTTGGGACTTTGGGACAATAAGCATCCACATTTACCCTGGCAACTAAATTCGAATCCATTTTGTATTCCAATATGAATCTTTATAAATCATTCTATGTGTTTTTATATATCTTCAAAAGGATGACAAAGATGTATTCCACTGTCGTATATGAATATGGTTTACAAATGCCGATACTCAAATTCAGAAACTAGAATCCAGTTTAAGGTGAATTCGAATATTTGGAACACTTCATGTCCAACTCAAATGTCACATGCAGCATAATGTGTACTCCCATTTAGATATGTACACAAGCGATGTATCAAGATTCAAATACCGAGTCAATCAACCAAGAATGTACGGAACTAATAGACATATAAACACTTATAGAGTATATGGATCAATAATATCAACTAACATACATAAGCCAGGCCACTGTACTTTTTTTTGGCTACAACAACATCCTTTTTTTAGCCAGCATCTTGGCCCTTTCCGATGCGTGCCACTTATGGTCTATCTATACTACTATTGCTGAATGCACATTCAGCCCGATTGGCATATTTGTAGGTCTGGCACATCAATCCAAATGAAATGTCTCCGAGTCTTATCAATTAATACAGACTTGTGCACAAATAAAATTACAAACAAAAAAAAAATTATTACATGATCTCTAAAACAAATGGTTTGATTGATTACATGAACAGACAACACAAAGGTTATTCAACTATGGAAAGAACATTTCACCTATGATTTACCAAGTAGGAATTTAATTTCCTTTTTCCTTCAGGACCTTAACAATCTGGTCAGTCTCAGCTTGCTTCATTTTGAAATCCACCAAATATTTAATGGTTGTCTTGAGTACTGCTTGTGATTGTGCTGTTTGCTTCCTCAACATGTCAACTTCATCTCTAAGTGCAGAAGCAGAATCTCTTTCTACCACTAGTTTAGCCTCTAGAGCATTAGCAGTTGGCAATTCATAATGCACGATTGGGCCGGTACCACTACTGTGGGATGATGCAACGTCCATGGGGACCTTGCTCTTTGATCTTGGGCTAACCTGTTTTGCCATTAAAGTTCCGACTGGATTCAGAAAAGTTGAAGTTATCAAAACATCTCAACTGGGAGTTATAACAGCAAACTAGTTAAACAAACAAGGAATTAAAGAGTTTCAATTGGATGCTGAAAAGTAGTTATTAACATCATTGTAACCCGCTGTTGCAGCAGCAAAGCAGTTAAACAAACAAGTAGATATTTAAGTTCAGGCAAACAGGTAATTCTTAACAATAAGTATCAAACACATAGATATGCGCAGTCTACAATATGATTAACAGGCTGTGCCATTATGTAATCAGTAGCAAACTAAATTAAGCCAAGCAACGTAATTGAACAATTTTGCAATAAGTGGCTAACTAAAACTCCGAGAAGCAGGTAACTGAACTTATGCTAGTTCTTTGTACAGGCACACTGCAACTTCTTTTTCGCTTACAAGGTTGTACGAAGGAGTCCATGGCATTAATTGCTTGGATATGCAGTCCCAATACTTCTTTCTTCCCACACTGCATGGGTAAGTCGAATGGTTAATCTGGTAATGGTGCGTCCTTGATATGTTATATGAGGACGTGTAGTCAGACTAGTTGTAGCCAAACACATCACACTGGCTTTTACTGTATATTTCATGCGATTACTTTTGGCATATCGAGTTCTAAGCAATCTACAATAGGATGAAAAGACTGGCATCCTTCACATTATTGGCGAACTCAGTTCATAGAAACAAGCAATTCAACCATTTTGTTGGTAAATCAAAAGCGCTACTGGAATATTTTTCACTATCCAATCATACACGCAAAAGGGGCGACACCACCATAGGGGCTTGGTATGGGCGGCTGCCTCAGGTGGCTGGAAAGTGTGCACCTAGTTTGAGTCGCCCAGGTTGGCCCACGCTAGTTTTTGTTCGTCCCAACGCACGAGCAGGCAATGTAAAAAATGAAGAAAAATATTTCAATTTGGATGGGCCAATAACATAAGTTTAAGGCAGGCCCTATAGCAGGCTCGCGGCCCAAACGAGCGCCTCCCATATCGATCGACAGCAGGAAAAATTCCAATTCATTCGCTCCAGCCTCCAATCTGGTTCGCTCCTAACCTAGCTGCCGCTGGACAGATCGACACAACACTTCCTCGCACCCCCGTTGGAGGACGGTCGCCGGGCTTCAAGCAAACAGAAGGACAAGAAGATGAAGATCCAACCCTGGGTGTAGCCTGCGTGGGAGGTAGCGGCGGCATCGAGCTTGCGCAAATGGACAGTCGCTAATTGCAAGAGTAGCATGCGCAACAAGCAGGTACATCACATCCCTGATTATATCTAATTCAACTCTTCAATTTCTGGCCAATAGTTAAACCTGACGGTGTTGTAAAACTGCTTGTATGTAGGCAATCTATGAGAAAATGAAACCAATTTCTACTTATTTTATAACTCCCCCAATCAATACTGAACTGACTGAATCTGATGTATCTAATCAAGTTTCCGGTGCAAACATACAAGCTCATGTTGTTCTTGAGCCTGAAGTGTCTAATGAACAGACTGCTAATGAAGGATTTGATGCAAACATTTTACATGCTCCTGGTGATGAACATATAGTGTCTAATGAGGGATCTAATGCAAGCATTTTGCAAGCTCATTGAAGGATTTAGTGTCTAATGATGATCTACTATGTTGAGAGAGACAGAGATTTGCAGGCATTGATGACAAGCAAATTATAGTGCATTTTCATAGCTTGAGGAAACATCGAGGCCATCTACCAGAAAGTCCCCGTATCATGACAACATAGCATAAATACTTTTCTAATCTGTTGTTTGAAACTATTGGCATACTTGTGCAGGATAGATATATTGATATGCAGTTTGCGCACTGGTTATACGTGCAATTACACTTTGATATTTTCAGCCAGAGAACGAATAATTCAAGCAGGTACAGACCATGTTTGTAGTCCTTGTACACCATGTTGCATTTTGTGTTTTTTGGTGCTTGCATCATTTAGTGTTTATAATCTGAACTACTTTGGATCATTAGCTGGTTTTCAAAGTGCATGTAGCTTCACATTTCTCAAGTTATGTTGATTTCCGGAGTGCAAGTGCCTTCGTATTTTTTAAGTTAAATGTTCGCCCCTGGTAACTTGAATTCGTGGATCAGCCACTACACACAAATCATACATGAATGCCAGTACGAATTAAATGAAATGCAGGGACTTACGCTAGCTCGTTGTACAGGCTCACGGCAGCTCTGCTTGCGCTTGGGATGTTCCATGTACAAGTCCATGTTACCACTTGCTTGGATGTGCAGGCCTTGTGCTCCTTGCATCCCCCTCTGCATTTTTGACACGGCGAATGGTTGATCAAGTAAGAGGAATTGACCTTGATGTTGTACCGGAGGACAGATACTTACAAGGTTATATGGGTGTGCAGGATGTGTACCAGATCCCGTAGCGCCGTCATGCTTCGCTAAAATATGGATTTGCTTGTTTCAGATGATATCTCCAGAAGAAATAAGAGTTAAGGTCAGAGTTGCATAGGCGTGTAAGCTAAGAGAGTAGTGAAAGGATATCCAAACATCGTCGGAACAGTGCACAAGGGAGTGATGTATGGATACCTAGTTCGGGCCGGCGTTTGGGCATGCTCTCCTAGCTAGAGTGCGGGTCACTTCAGAGCCGTTGAGGGTGATGCGCTGGCGTTGGCTGGCCACACACGGATGCAGATCTTGAGTGGCAGCGGAGCGCTACGATGCGGTGGACGAGACCGTTGGTGAAGCCCCAATGGCCTCGGGGGGCAGAGGTGCGACCATGTTCTCGGTGAAGTAGCCCCGGTGAGCTGGGAGACGGCGTCGGTGAAGCGCACCTGATGCGGTGGAACTCGGTGTCTGTGAGGCACGTCGGTTGCGGTGGCCGACGTTGTCGGTGGACCACCCGGTGCGGTGGACGAGGGCGTAGATGAGGTAGCTCCGGTGCGGTGGTGAAGCGCGACCGTCGTCTTCGTCGTCGTCATTTGGCACAGAGGTGGGGAATGGTGGGGAAAGAGACGAGACGAGGGGCGATTCGAGGGTTGGCGGCGAATTAGGGATTTGAGCAATCTGGGTGCGGAAGGGGACGTTGGAGAAGAGAGATTTTGCAGGGCTGGAATTGGAGCCGCCAGATATTTCAATCCGAAACGTGGAAGCGCGAACTTATATTGTCGTCGTGCTT